>NC_086444.1:312091858-312306858 GCF_028390025.1 Pseudophryne corroboree | reverse complement strand
GGTGGAGAAACCTATCCTAGGGACCTTATTTTTCCAAACAAAGCGGAGAAACCAAGAGTGAACTTGCGCCAGGACAGAGTCCGGAACTTTCACAGGCAGCGTCTGAAACAGATAAAGTAGACGGGGGATTATATTCATTTTCAGAGCTATGATTCGTCCCAACCAGGATATAATCAGAGACTGCCATTTATGGAGATCGGCCTTAATGTTGACAAGCAAGGGGGCGAAGTTTGCCTTATAAAGGTCACCATAGCGGCGCGTGATACAGATCCCCAGGTAACGGATTTTAGAAACACACCAAGAAAATTTAAAGTTGGATTGCATGCGAGCTAGGTGGGTTCAAGAGATATGGAAGGGGAGAGCTTCCGTTTTGGACCAATTGACCTTATATCCCGATACACGCCCGTACTCCGATAGAAGATGGAGAAGGTTCGGCAATGAGGTGTGCAGTGAGGAGAGCGAAAGGAGGACATCGTCCGCAAACAGGGAGATCTTGTAGACTGAGCTCCCCACCTCTAACCCCCCAATGTCGGTCGAAGTCCGGATGCGTGCAGCCAACGGTTCTATTACTAGAGCAAATATCAGGGGTGAGAGTTGGCAGCCCTGTCTGGTGCAGTTGTAGATACCCAAAGGATCCGACAGCACTCCATTCACGGAGACCCGTGCAGACGGATCCGAGTACAGAGCCTGAATCCCCGTGAGAAATTCCCCCTGAAAGCCAAAGTGAGCAAGAGTTTCGAACATAAAGGGCCATCCTATCCTGTCAAATGCTTTCTCCGCGTCCAGAGAAAGCAAAAGAGCAGGGGTACGGGTAAGGTTGATATGATGAGCAAGGCTGATGACCCGTCTCGTATGGTCGCGGGCTTGATGACCAGGGATGAATCCCACCTGGTCATTATGAACAAGGTGGGGCAATACGCTGTTCAATCGGAGGGCTAAGATTTTCGCATATATCTTAATATCAGAGTTAAGCAGCGATATAGGTCTATAGTTAGCGCAGTTGGATGCATCTTTGCCTTCCTTGGGAATAACTATGATCTTGGCCTCCAGAGCCGATATAGAAAAAGAGGCACCCTGCAGGACAGCATTAAATAGGGTTGAAAGGTGGGGCATGAGCTGGGGCAGAAAAGTCTTATAGTAGACGGCTGAGAAGCCATCTGGGCCAGGAGCCTTGTTAGGTTTTAAACCTTTAACGACGGTGGCGATTTCTTCATCGGAGATTCTAGCATTTAGTTCCGCGGAGACCGTTGGGGACAGGCAAGGCAGATGGCACTGGGACAGAAAGGCACGCACGTCCGCAAGAAAATCCGGGCTAGAATGTGAGGGCCCGTAAGCATTATATAGCTTCTTGTAGAAGCGAGAGAAAGTCTCGGTGATACGTTTAGGCTCACAAGTTTTCTTACCAGGGGAAGACTGAATAGACAGAACGTTGTTCCTTGCCAGCTTAGTCGGAAGCCTAGAAGCTAGCAGCCGATCAGCCTTATCCCCCTTTTCGTAAAAAGACTGGCTGAGCCATTTCAAGCTAGTTTCCACCTTAGCCGTCAAGAGCATGTTCAATTCGCCCTTGGCAGAGGACAAAGCAGAAAGATCCGCTTCTGACCCTGACGCTTTGTGTTTCAGCGAAAGGGATGTGACCAAGTCCGAGAGTTCCCGGATACGGTTGGTTCTAACCTTCTTGTTATAAGAGGAGGCGCTAATCAGGCATCCTCGTAAAACCGCCTTGTGGGCATCCCACAGTAACATAGGAGAGATAGTCGGGGATGTGTTTGTATGAAAGTAATGAGAAATTTCGGCGGCTATGTGGGCTTTCGTTTGGGAATTCAGAAGGATTCTGTCATTCAGCCGCCACGTAGGGTGGCGAGCGGGAGGGTGTGGACCCAGGACGTCCACCGTGACTGGGCCGTGGTCTGACCACGTGCTAGGGTAAATGGAGGCGTCTAGGATGCATTGGGCAGGCTCTGTACTCAAAGAGAGCATGTCCAATCTTGTGAAGACATAAATAGAGTAGTAAGTGTAATCCCGAGCGGTCGACTCTTTCACTCTCCATGTATCGAAGAGAAGGTGTCGGGATAGCAAGAGATTCAAAGCAGCTGCGTTACGTGAATGAGAGGAGCACATTGATCTGGGTAGAGGTTTAGATCTGTCCAGGGCGCTATCCAGGGTCACATTAAAATCCCCACCTAAAACCACATTACCGCGTCTGTGCAGAGCTAGGAGGCTATTCAGGGAATGGAAAAAGGGGGCCTGAATTTGGTTTGGAGCATAAACATTCAGGAATGTGTAGGGGATCCCATTCAACAGTCCCACTAACAATAGATATCTACCCTCAGGGTCCCTTAATATATCGGAGGGGGTGAAAGCAAGGTGGTTAGCAAAGAGTATAGAGACCCCCTTCTTTTTGCGTATAGGATCGCAAGCATGGAAAGTGTGCGGGAAGGTTTTAGACCTAAGTTCAGGGTGTGATGCGCCCGAAAAGTGGGTCTCTTGTAAGAATATAACATCGCCTCTGAGTTGTTTGAGGGACTGAAATAGAAGAGAGCGTTTGTGTGGACTGTTCAGGCCTTTCGTGTTCAGGGAAACTATTCTAAGAACCATGGAATAAAAGTGGAGCACCACTCAGACTGAAGCGCACCGGCGGGACCCCCGAAGAGAGAGGGGGAAAAGGGAAGAAGACCTGAGAAGGAAGAAGATAGGTGGAAAGAGAACAGAGAAGAAACAGGTTTATGGTAGTGATTGCAATTAACAAACATAGAGAATCTATTCTCGCAGGTCGGACCCAGGGAAAGAACAGGCCTACGGGCCTCATTCGTCCGACGTCGACCGTAAGGGTCGAATAGGGGATGGGTGAACCCAGACGCTCAGAGGAGAGGTTGTGAGGACCGGGTCCCGTGTGTGGGCAAAACCCATGCGGAGTGCAAATTGTAGTTAGTAGGCTGAAGGAGCTAAAGGGGAGGAGAGGGGAGGAGAGGGGGGGGGGGGGGGGGAAGGCAAGGAGAAAGAGCAAATCTAAAAGAACAGGGAGTAAACATGGTGTGACGACCACCCGACCCTAGAAAAGATAGAGGTCAGAGGAATAGGCATATAATCGCAGGGGAATATTATTTTGGATAGTGAGCATTGTGTGACTCTGAAGGTCTCTGCGCCATAGGGACAGACATGGGTAGATTTCCTGTCTGTTCTCTAATCTTTTGTGCAATAAATTCACCTTAGCACTTACACATATCCAAACAGGTGTCGGCGTTGTCGACGGAGACACCCTCTCACACATATTTGCTCCATCTCCTCCTTAGGGGAGCCTTTTACCTCAGACATGTCGACACACACGTACCGACACACCACACACACAGGGGATGCTCTATTCGAAGACAGTTCCCCCACAAGGCCCTTTGGAGAGACAGAGAGAGAGTATGCCAGCACACCCCCCAGCGCTATATGACCCAGGAATCACACAGAAACGTAGTTAACCCAGTAGCTGCTGTATACATTGTTTTTACGCCAAATTTATGTGCCCCCCCTCTCTTTTTCACCCTCTTCTATCGTGCTTCTGCAGGGGAGAGCCTGGGGAGCTTCCTCTCAGCAGAGCTGTGGAGAGAAAATGGCGCTGGTGAGTGCTGAGGAAGAAGCCCCGCCCCCTCAGCGGCGGGCTTGTCCCGCGATTTTGTGTAAAATAATGGCGGGGGCTCATGCATATATACAGTGCCCAACTGTATACATGCTCTTTTATGCCAAGAGGTACTTAATTGCTGCCCAGGGCACCCCCCCTGCGCCCTGCACCCTACAGTGACCGGAGTGTGCGGGTTTAATGTGGGAGCAATGGCGCACAGCTGCAGTGCTGTGCGCTACCTCATATGAAGACTGGAGTCTTCTGCCGCCGCTTTCGAAGTCTTCTTGCTTCTCACGCCGGCTTCTGGCTCTGCGAGGGGGATGGCAGCGCGGCTCTGGAAACGGACGACCAAGGGTGCGTTCCTGTGTTCGATCCCTCTGGAGCTAATGGTGTCCAGTAGCCTAAGAAGCATGACCTATCCGCAGTTAGTAGGGCTGCTTCTCTCCCCTCAGTCCCACGTAGCAGAGAGTCTGTTGCCAGCAGATCTCTCAGAAAATAAAAAATCCTAACAAAATACTTTATCAGCAAGCTCAGGAGAGCTCACTAAAGTGCACCCAGCTCGTCCGGGCACAGATTCTAACTGAGGTCTGGAGGAGGGACATAGAGGGAGGAGCCAGTGCACACCAGTAGTACTAAATCTTTCTTAAAGTGCCCCGTCTCCTGTGAAGCCCGTCTATTCCCCATGGTCCTTACGGAGTCCCCAGCATCCACTAGGACGTTAGAGAAAAATGTATTAGAAAACAATAAGTGCATGGTTGCTTATCATAGTTTCTTCATGTATCAGCAGGTATTACTTGTTTCTATGTGTGCATACCTGTGGTGACTGATGGGGTCCAAGCTCTTGCGTGATATCCCGCTACCATCGCATGTGCAGTGGAACTGGCCGGAAGGCGATACTGCGCATCATCACCTTTGATAAAGCTGCCAAGTGACAGCGAAACGCGTAAGGCAGCCAGCCTCTGACCAGGGCATCGCCAGACCAGTGTATGGGACCATCTGTAGCTGCTAAAAGCCTTTGGAAACTCCAGTATCCATCATTGTGGACATTTAATAAAGGGGAGAACCACCACGGACATTGCGAAGGACAGAAGTGCATACTAAACCTCGCTAGGTGGAATACCCAGCTATAACCACTAGGAATCTGATAACTATTTATCCAAGACTGGATGTCCCACTAAATATTTTCATTGTCTGAATGATATTTGGCAACCAATCTCATTTGCAAAAGACAAACACTGGTTCATTCATATTGCCCCAAGGGAGATAAATTGCGGTCAAGAGACTGGCACTGAGGCTGTATTTATTTAAAAAAAATATAAAAAATAAGATTTTACTCACCGGTAAATCTATTTCTCGTAGTCCGTAGTGGATGCTGGGGACTCCGTAAGGACCATGGGGAATAGACGGGCTCCGCAGGAGACTGGGCACACTAAAAGAAAGATTTGGTACTACCTGGTGTGCACTGGCTCCTCCCTCTATGCCCCTCCTCCAGACCTCAGTTAGGATACTGTGCCCGGAAGAGCTGACACAATAAGGAAGGATTTTGAATCCCGGGTAAGACTCATACCAGCCACACCAATCACACCGTACAACTCGTGATATTAAACCCAGTTAACAGTATGAAATACAACTGAGCCTCTCAACAGATGGCTCAACAATAACCCTTTAGTTAGGCAATAACTATATACAAGTATTGCAGACAATCCGCACTTGGGATGGGCGCCCAGCATCCACTACGGACTACGAGAAATAGATTTACCGGTGAGTAAAATCTTATTTTCTCTGACGTCCTAGTGGATGCTGGGGACTCCGTAAGGACCATGGGGATTATACCAAAGCTCCCAAACGGGCGGGAGAGTGCGGATGACTCTGCAGCACCGAATGAGAGAACTCAAGGTCCTCCTCAGCCAGGGTATCAAATTTGTAGAATTTAGCAAACGTGTTTGCCCCTGACCAAGTTGCAGCTCGGCAAAGTTGTAAAGCCGAGACCCCTCGGGCAGCCGCCCAAGATGAGCCCACCTTCCTCGTGGAATGGGCTTTCACTGATTTAGGATGCGGCAATCCAGCCGCAGAATGCGCCAGCTGAATTGTGCAACAAATCCAGCGAGCAACAGTCTGCTTAGAAGCAGGAGCACCTATTTTGTTGGGTGCATACAGGATAAAAAGCGAGTCAGTTTTCCTGACTCCAGCCGTCCTGGAAACATACATTTTCAAGGCCCTGACTACGTCTAGTAACTTGGAATCCTCCAAGTCCCTAGTAGCCGCAGGCACCACAATAGGTTGGTTCAAGTGAAAAGCTGATACAACCTTAGGGAGAAACTGGGGACGAGTCCTCAATTCTGCCCTATCCATATGAAAAATCAGATAAGGGCTTTTACATGACAAAGCCGCCAATTCTGACACACGCCTGGCCGAAGCCAAGGCCAATAACATGACCACTTTCCACGTGAGATATTTCAGATCCACAGTTTTAAGTGGTTCAAACCAATGTGATTTTAGGAAACTCAAGACCACATTGAGATCCCAAGGTGCCACAGGAGGCACAAAAGGGGGCTGAATATGAAGCACTCCCTTTACAAAAGTCTGAACTTCAGGCAGTGAAGCCAGCTCTCTCTGGAAGAAAATCGACAGAGCCGAAATCTGGACCTTAATGGAACCCAATTTTAGGCCCATAGTCACTCCCGACTGTAGGAAGTGCAGAAAACGACCCAGCTGAAATTCCTCTGTAGGGGCCTTCCTGGCCTCACACCACGCAACATATTTTCGCCATATGCGGTGATAATGGTTTGCGGTTACTTCTTTCCTAGCTTTTATCAGCGTAGGAATGACTTCCTCCGGAATGCCCTTTTCCTTCAGGATCCGGTGTTCAACCGCCACGCCGTCAAACGCAGCCGCAGTAAGTCTTGGAACAGACAGGGCCCCTGCTGCAGCAGGTCCTGTCTGAGCGGTAGAGGCCATGGGTCCTCTGACATCATTTCTTGAAGTTCCGGATACCACGCTCTTCTCGGCCAATCCGGAACAATGAGTATAGTTCTTACTCCTCTTCTCCTTATTATCCTCAGTACCTTTGGTATGAGAGGAAGAGGAGGGAACACATAAACCGATTGGTACACCCACGGTGTTACCAGAGCGTCCACAGCTATCGCCTGCGGGTCTCTCGACCTGGCGCAATATTTTTCTAGCTTTTTGTTTAGGCGGGACGCCATCATGTCCACCTGTGGTTTTTCCCACTGGTTTACAATCATTTGAAAGACTTCTGGATGAAGTCCCCACTCTCCCGGGTGGAGGTCGTGCCTGCTGAGGAAGTCTGCTTCCCAGTTGTCCACTCCCGGAATGAACACTGCTGACAGTGCTAGTACGTGATTTTCCGCCCATCGGAGAATCCTTGTGGCTTCTGCCATGGCCACCCTGCTTCTTGTGCCGCCCTGTCGGTTTACATGGGCGACTGCCGTGATGTTGTCTGATTGGATCAGAACCGGCTGGTTTTGAAGCAGGGGCCTTGCCTGACTTAGGGCATTGTAAATGGCCCTCAGTTCCAGAATGTTTATGTGGAGAGACGACTCCTGACTTGACCACAGACCCTGGAAATTTCTTCCCTGTGTGACTGCGCCCCAGCCCCGAAGGCTGGCATCCGTGGTCACCAGGACCCAGTCCTGTATGCCGAATCTGCGGCCCACTAGAAGATGAGCACTCTGTAGCCACCACAGTAGAGACACCCTGGTCCCTGGAGACAGGGTTATTAGTTGATGCATCTGAAGATGCGATCCCGACCACTTGTCCAAGAGGTCCCACTGGAAGGTCCTTGCATGGAACCTGCCGAATGGAATTGCTTCGTACGAAGCCACCATTTTTCCCAGGACTCGTGTGCAGTGATGCACCGATACCCGTTTTGGTTTTAGGAGGTCTCTGACTAGAGATGACAACTCCTCGGCTTTCTCCTGCGGGAGAAACACTTTTTTCTGTTCTGTGTCCAGAACCATCCCCAGGAACAGTAGACGTGTCGTAGGGACCAGCTGTGACTTTGGAATGTTTAGAATCCAGCCATGCTGTTGTAGCACTTCCCGAGATAGTGCTACTCCGACCAGTAACTGCTCCCTGGACCTCGCCTTTATTAGGAGATCGTCCAAGTACGGGATAATTAAAACACCTTTTTCGAAGGAGTATCATCATTTCTGCCATTACCTTGGTAAACACCCTCGGTGCCGTGGACAGTCCAAACGGTAGAGTCTGGAATTGGTAATGGCAATCCTGTACCACAAATCTGAGGTACTCCTGGTGAGGAAGGTAAATTGGGACATGCAGGTAAGCATCCTTGATGTCCAGGGATACCATGTAATCCCCCTCGTCCAGGCTTGCAATAACCGCCCTGAGCGATTCCATCTTGAACTTGAACACTTACATAAAAAGATTCAAGGATTTCAAATTTAAAATGGGTCTCACCGAACCGTCCAGTTTCGGTACCACAAACAGTGTGGAATAGTAACCCCGTCCTTGTTGAAGTAGGGGTACTTTGACTATCACCTGCTGGGAATACAGCTTGTGAATTGCCTCTAGTACAGCCTCCCTGCCCGAAGGAGTTGTCGGTAAGGCCGATTTGAGGAAACGGCGGGGGGGAGGCGCCTCGAATTCCAGCTTGTACCCCTGAGATACTACTTGAAGGATCCAGGGATCCACCCGTGAGCGAACCCACTGATCGCTGAAATTTTTGAGGCGGCCCCCCACCGTACCTGGCTCCGCCTGTGGAGCCCCACCGTCATGCGGCGGACTTGGAAGAAGCGGGGGAGGACTTTGGTTCCTGGGAACCTGCTGCGTGGTGCAGCTTTTTTCCTCTTCCTCTAGACAGAAAGGATCCGCCTTTTCCCCGCCTGTTTTTCTGGGGTCGAAAGGACTGTACCTGATAGTACGGCGCTTTCTTAGGCTGTGAGGGGACATGGGGTAAAAACGCTGACTTCCCAGCTGTTGCTGTGTTAACAAGGTCTGAGAGACCATCCCCGAATAACTCCTCACCCTTATAAGGCAAAACTTCCATGTGCCTTTTAGAATCTGCATCCCCTGTCCACTGCCGAGTCCATAAGCCTCTCCTAGCAGAAATGGACAATGCACTTATTCTAGATGCCAGCCGGTAGATCTCCCTCTGTGCATCTCTCATGTACAAGACTGAGTCTTTTATATGCTCTATGGTTAGCAATATAGTGTCCCTGTCCAGGGTGTCAATATTTTCTGACAGGGAATCTGACCAAGCAGCAGCAGCACTGCACATCCACGCTGAAGCAATAGCTGGTCTCAGTATAACACCAGTGTGTGTATATATAGACTTTAGGATAGCCCCCTGCTTTCTATCAGCAGGTTCCTTTAGGGCGGCCGTATCCGGAGACGGTAGTGCCACCTTTTTAGACAAACGTGTGAGCGCTTTATCCACCCTAGGGGGAGTTTCCCAACGTGACCTATCCTCTGGCGAGAAAGGGAACGCCATTAGTAATTTTTTTGAAATCACCACTTTCTTATCAGGGAAAGCCCACGCTTCTGCACACACTTCATTCAATTCTTCAGATGGGGGAAAAACTATTGGAAGTTTTTTCTCCCCAAACATAATACCCTTTTTTGAGGTACCTGGGTTTATATCAGAAAGGTGTAAAACCTCTTTCATTGCCTCAATCATGCCACGAATGGCCCTAGTGGACATTAAATTTGACTCATCGTCGTCGACACTGGTATCAGTATCCGTGTCGACATCTGTGTCTGCCATCTGAGGTAGCGGGCGTTTTAGAGCCCCTGATGGTCTTTGAATTGCCTGGGCAGGCACGAGCTGAGAAGCCGGCTGTCCCGCATTTGGCATGTCGTCAAATTTTTTATGTAAGGAGTCGACACTTGCACGTAATTCCTTCCATAAGTCCATCCACTCAGGTGTCTGCCCCGCAGAGGGTGACATCACATTTATAGGCATCTGCTCCGCCTCCACATAAGTCTCCTCATCAAACATGTCGACACAGCCGTACCGACACACCGCACACACACACAGGGAATGCTCTTAAAGGAGACAGGACCCCACAAAAGCCCTTTGGGGAGACAGAGAGAGAGTATGCCAGCACACACCAGAGCGCTATATAATGCAGGGACTAACTGAATTATGTCCCCTATAGCTGCTATAATATTTACTGCGCCTCAAATCTGTGTTACCCTTTGCTGTAGTGTAGACTGCAGGGGAGAGTCAGGGAACTTCCTTCCAGCGGAACTGTGAGGGAGAAATGGCGCCAGTGTGCTGAGGGAGAAGCCCCGCCCCCTTTTCGGCGGACTTTCTCCCGCTTTTTTCTGTATTCTGGCAGGGGTATTTACCACATATATAGCCTCTGGGGCTATATATTGTGGTTATTTTGCCAGCCAAGGTGATATTATTGCTGCTCAGGGCGCCCCCCCCCCCCCCAGCGCCCTGCACCCTCAGTGACCGGAGTGTGAAGTGTGTATGAGGAGCAATGGCGCACAGCTGCAGTGCTGTGCGCTACCTTGGTGAAGACTGAAGTCTTCTGCCGCCGATTTTCCGGACCATCTTCTTGCTTCTGGCTCTGTAAGGGGGACGGCGGCGCGGCTCCGGGAACGAACACCAAGGACGGGTCCTGCGGTCGATCCCTCTGGAGCTAATGGTGTCCAGTAGCCTAAGAAGCCCAAACTAGATGCAAGCAGGTAGGTTCGCTTCTTCTCCCCTTAGTCCCTCGTTGCAGTGAGCCTGTTGCCAGCAGGTCTCACTGTAAAATAAAAACCTAATATATACTTTCTTTCTAGGAGCTCAGGAGAGCCCCTAGTGTGCATCCAGCTCGGCCGGGCACAGAAATCTAACTGAGGTCTGGAGGAGGGGCATAGAGGGAGGAGCCAGTGCACACCAGGTAGTACCAAATCTTTCTTTTAGTGTGCCCAGTCTCCTGCGGAGCCCGTCTATTTCCCATGGTCCTTACGGAGTCCCCAGCATCCACTAGGATGTCAGAGAAATTATATCTTTGAATATTATATATTGCATGATTGTGATATTAATGCATATTAAATGAATATTAATTATCTTTTTTGAGTAAGCACCTGATTAGCGCTGTCTATATATTTTGTTTCCCTCTTTGTATCAGGGTGACTATCACCCCATTTGACAGCAGCTTAGGAAATCAGCCCTGTCAAAAGCGCCTGAATTTATGTTAAGTGATTTATATAATTACTTTGTTTTTTTGCGCATCAGCACTAGGCAGATGCACTGTGGTGCTGGCAGGGATCTCTCCCCCACTCTCGCAGACAAGATGTTGACATTTTGTCGGGACTGCTTCACCCTGATAAGAAGTCGACGCAGTAAGAACTATAGCTGCACAATCCATACCACTATAATACATCTCACCCAGAGTCACTTAGATGTGTTAAGCCTTGGAGATGAAGCAGAAACGTTTCCAAGTTTCCAAAACCAGCTCCTGTCATTTCAAAGACTGCTAAATAAAGGCGAGAGAAGCAGATTGGTTGCTTTGGAAACTTACCCACTTATACTTTGAATTTTTTATTTTCTTTGGAAGAAGCCAGTAGAGGAGATGCAGATGGCCACTCGACAGGTGTGGCAGAACTCTTAACACCATTAGGCCCCGACCCTGACAAAGTGCAGTGAATCGCAGGTCTGCGAGGAGTGGGCAAGGCCTGAGATTCTCAGGGGCAGATTTATTAAGCCTGGTGAAGTGATAAAATGGAAGGTGATAAAGCCCCAGCCAAGCAGCTCCAACCTGTCATTTTTCAAACCCAGCCTGTAACATGGAAGTTAGGAGCTGATTGGCTGGTACTTTATCACATTCCACGCTTAATAAATGTGCCCCAAAATATCGAACCCATCTTGCTCACTTCTCTGAAAAATCAGGAGTCTTCCCGGACCTTCTGGGAGAGAGTAGGTGTCTCCACTTTGTCTCTCTCTCTCCAACACTTGAGACATCTCCCCCTCAATATGGTAAGAGAACTCACGAAATAGGCCATAAACTAGGTTCAGTTAGTACAATGAGTTTTATTTGCGCCCCTCCAAGGTGTGAATACCTCGTAGGGCAGTTTTTCCTTTTTCCCCAGACAGGTTAATACAGTCTCAAAACGTTCAATAGTGCAACCTGTGCAAGCAAGAAATGACAAACATTGTCCTTATCACATCCTTATAAACACATACTATTGGAGGCAAAAAAACACCTTACCCATATTATAGATAACTATTCACATTTGTACATTACAATTTTAAACAGCTCAAGAAAACTCTACAATGTCTTACAGAATAGTAAATGGTATTCAAGTTACAGAGAAGGCAAAACACACAGCAGGGAGCCTTGAGTGATCTACTGAACAGTGTACAACCCAAGATGTGTCGTATCTCACCAGTCAAATTTGTCATTATTAAATTACAAGAAGCAATGTGTAAATTGAAAACAAAAAACCCAAAAAAACAAAAATTAAAAATAAATAAAAAAGGGTGATTGTGTTGTTCCCATTTTGATGACATGGGGGATAAAAAAACAAACAAACAAAAAGCCCTTTTTGCAGCACACTACAAAATGTTATTTTTACACTTAAAACATTACCCTTTCATCACAAATTTTAAGAGCAAATGTGTTGAAATATAATTTCACAGAGAAGAAAATGCACTGAAATTAAATAGTTAAATTTAAAATACTATGTAAAAATAAAATTGGATGACTGGAGTTTGGGAACTGATTGTTCCCTATAGAACAGGACTTTCAAAGCCTTTCTATTCATGCTTTCCAAGACATGCACTGCATTAACCAATGTGGGGGAGAAACACAAATATACCCTTTTTAAATACAGTGCATTTATGAAAGCATGCATCCTTATTACACAAGTGAGGACAACCTTTTATATACATATATTGGTTTATGTATCAGACCTTTCATGTACATGCATTTAGGGAAAGCTCCCCTTTAAATATTATTGATTTCCAAATAAGACCCTGAGCACTGTATGGGAAATGAATGAAAAATGAGAAAGAAGCGTGGATCGACTTCCAAGCTACCACTCCACTTAGTAACGACAAACTAAAAAGATGTTCAAAATAAAAAGAAACAGAAAATGAAAGTTAAGGACTATGGAAACTGGAGCTTATGAGAAGCACCAAAAGTCAAAGAAAACAGAGATGTATGCGCCACTATAAAAGGAACTTGCAGATTGCCACGAGGAGTATGCAAAGTCCTGGTGTCCGCCACAATAGAGCACCCATCTATGCACAAGTAGACTGAACTCTTTGGAATCTGTCCCTGATTCATGTGCACTGTCACAATTCTTCAGTTTCTTTCTACTATGTTCTAGTCTCTGATGGGCACATTTTCTACGGGCTGCTGAAGTTGCTGATACTCTGTGGGTGAAGTTGTTGCCACATCTGCTGCTGTTGGACTGCAATCTGCTGAGATTGGTCTGAAGTGGAGAGCAGTGTTACAAGTGACGATACACAGTTTGCTGGAATGATTAGACCTGTTGAATAATAAAAAGTATAGTATTAACGTCAATAGTTTCATGGTAAAAGGAAAACCTCCAAACCTTTGGAATAAGACCCCCACTGACACCCTAGTAGAAGAAACAGACTTCACCATGTCTCCTGGAAACATTAGCTGAATTCATGAGAGTCACTTTAGAAAGACCAAGGAATGACAGGTGCTTAGCTGTGACTAAATGACGCCCCACTACATAACCCAGGACGTGTGTGTGTGTAATGATCGAGGCCATTTCCAGCTTAGGCACTGCCTGGCCCGCCCCATGCAGACTCATAAAACGGATGAAAACACAAATCATTTATCAATGGATTGAGGTAAACAAGGGAAATTGTTTAGCTTTAATTTCTGCTGGTAATATACTTGCACCTGTCATTGGAAAAGCACACTCCAGGGAAGTAATGCAAGATCATTAACATTAAATCCATTATTTCATAAAGTTAGTTTGCCTTTAGGTTAGAGGCCATTATGTAGTACTGTGCTGATCCCCAAACATAGTATATTCTTTAAAAAAACATCCTAGCGAATAAAATGTTACACATTAATGTGTGCATATACGCCAGAGCCCCTAAGGCGTTACTTACCAACAATTCTTTGCCCATCTTCAGCTCGCAATCGAACTATTTGCATTTTTACATTTGTGCCGCTGACTGAGGCTAGAACGCCTTCCACTTTAGTCCACACACTTAGAACAGAACCACATAAGACATAATACGTCCGGCAGCGCAGGCCTATCTCACAGACCAGTCCCAAACTCGCCTTCTTACAATTACCTCTCCTGCAGGTAGAACACACCATGTATTACATTATATCTCATCCAAGCATGCATATGTAATGCCATTACAGCAACTACCATTTGCCTTTCTTCTAACATGGGTAACAAATGTGTGTAACTTTTCCAACATCTCCATCCATTCTATTTTCCCTGATTGATATCTTTCAATTTAGTGCTGGATACTTTGTGTTTTGTTCAAACCTAAGGTTATCCCTTTTCTTAAGATATTTTGACCTTGCATCTTGTTAAATGATGCCAATGTATGGATGTCTGAGTCTCTTGGCTCTTCATTAAACACAGAAGAATGGTTGCCCAGCAGCTAAGCAGACTATGGTCAGGTGTACTATACACAGCCTTACTATATTTCTGGAAAACATCACTGCTCCATCTACCAGATCAGTGACTCCCTTGTGGGTGGCGTGGCGCCTCTGCCAAGCAGCTATGTCAGGCAGCCACCTGCTCTTCTGTCTGTAATTTTACAGTTTCCATGATTTTTTGCATCCAAACAGGCAAGCTTTGTTTCCCGACCTTTCCTCCCCTAGGGGCAGCTTAGGAGCATCCCCATAATAGCAGTATCCCTCAGAATAAAGGAGAGATCAGAGAATTTGTGCTCAAAATCAATCCTATTCCATTAGGCGTACACTACAATCCAACATTTATGCTTAACTGTTCAGATCTGAATGTCTGCTGGAGAATACATTTTCTGTTCCATGTATCCTTTGGTTTACCCAGGGCCGTAACTAGGGTGGGGCGACCAGTGCTGCCATACAGAGACATGTTGTGTGTCAACATAGGGCTACTGAAGAAATTCAATTAACAACATCACCTATTAACTGGAAAAAGTAGTGATAGATGCCAGTGTCCTTTAAGATGGGATGGTCATGACAATTATCCAGACAAATCTTTATAGTGCCAGCAAAGTGTGTAAGTGGGCGATTAGATACTCACCAATAAGCATGTGTGCATATGTCAGCAGATGAGGTGTACTGTTCTTTCCAGTGAGAAAAGGCATCATCAGATATTACCTGGCAAAAGCACATAATACAGCTTATCAAGTCAATGGTCACTTAAGTAGCAAAGTCCAACAAGGTGCAGAGCTAAAATGAACAGGTTTTCATATTGTTATTGTCATATCCCTCTGTAACGGTCTTACAGTTTAGTCTAGTGAAGTGGGCAGGGTAGGGGAGAACAACAATAGGAACTGGTGGTGGGGAAGGGATGGGTTAGGGCAGTGGTTCTCAACCTCTGTCCTCAAATGTACCCCCAACAGTTCATGTTCTCCAGGTCTCCTCACAGGATTGCAAGTTAAATAATTTGCTTCACCTGTGGGTCTTTTATAATGTGTCAGTGTGTAATGAATACGCCTGTTCAACTGCTAGGTGACCTGGAAAATAGGGATTTTTGTTTACTTACCGTAAAATCTTTCTCCGATTCCATCTGGGGGACGCAGCGCCGTTACTTGTGGGTTAAAGGTGTGTAATAATGGAGTTTGGCACAGAACCTATTAAAACTGACTCCTCCCCCTCTAACCCCTCCCATCTCCTTCCTGCCTAGCCAGCAACTCCGTTAACGTTTAGCCAAGCCAAAGGGGATAGAACAGAAAATAACAGTTTAAACCAGACAAACATACGGGAGGGATAGCAGCGTCCCCCAGATGGAATCAGAGAAAGATTTTACGGTAAGTAAACAAAAATCCCTATTTCTCTTTCATCCATCTGGGGGACGCTGCGCCGTTACTTGTGGGATTTCCCAAAGCAAGCTAATGAGGAGGGAGACGTAGACGGCATAGCCGTCTGTAAGATTTGACACCCAATAGAGGCAGTCTCCAAACCGAAAGTATGAAAACGGTAAACATTTGTTAAAGTATGCACGGATGACCAGGTGCCGCCCTGCACAGCTGCTGCCCTGCACAGCTGCTGCCCTGCACAGCTGCTCAATAGATGCACCACCGCGAACAGCCAAAGAGGCTCCAACGGCTCTAGTCGAATGAGACAGGAACCGAAACATCTGAAGACGTGTATGCCTGCCTGATGGTCGAAGTTACCCAACGAGTCACTGTGTTCTTGGAAGCCGGCCAACCTCGTTTGGGCGCATCAATTAAAACAAACAACGTATCCGTACGAGACAAATAAATGCGTAAGGCCCTAACCACATCCAAGAGAGCCAAATGGGAGTCCTCTCCGGAAGGAGAAGGAGCAAACGCTGGAAGGACAATGTCCTGATTTAGGTGGAACGCTGACACAACCTTCGAAAGGAAGGAAGACTTTGTCCGCAGAACCACCCAGTCATCATGAAACACCAACAAGGGCGGTCTGCAAGAAAGAGCCGCCAGCTCAGATACCCGTCTGGCGGAGGCAACAGCCAATAGGAAGACAACCTTGAGTGTTAGATACTGTAATTCTACAGATTCCAATTGTTCAAACTGAGATTTTTTTTAAGAGCCATAAGGACTAAGTTTAAATCCCAGGGAGGAACAAAAGGTGGTTGAATCCGAAGTACTCCCCTGAAGGAATGTCTGAACCTCTGGAATGATAGCTAGTCTCTTTTGAAATAGAACAGACAAGGCAGAAACCTAACCTTTTAGTGAAGAAAGTCTCAGGCCCTTATTGAGACCCTCCTGAAGGAAAGATAATAGACGAGGAACTCTAAAAGCTGGTGTCAACCTGCGCTTTTCACTCCAAGCAATGTAAAATACGCCACACCCTGCGGTAAATTCCAGAAGTCACCAGCTTTCTGGCCTGAATCATCGTTTGTACAACAGGACGAGAAAATCCTTTCGCCCTTAAAATGTTGGTTTTAAGAACCAAGCCGCCAAAGCCAGCCGACTTAAATCTGGGTGGCGATAATGGTCCTTGAAGAAGATCTGGTCGCAGGGGGAGACGGAAAGGTTCCCCGACGACCATGCTGCGCAGAAGAATGTACCACTGCCGGCGTGCCCAATCTGGGGCCACCAGAATGATTGTGAGACTTTCTCGACGAATGTGTTGAAGTAGACGTGGAATCAGTGGAATTGGCAGAAACACATATCCCAGTTGAAACAGCCACAGGGCTGTCAAGGCATCGATTAGAATTGCTTGAGGTTCCGAAGTACGCGACCCATAGTGAGGGAGCTTCTTGTTGAGACGAGACGCCATCAGATCTACGTCGGGCATTCCCCACGAAACACTAGTCAGAAACACCTCCTGGTGAAGCTCCCACTCTCCCGGATGAACCGTGTGACGGCTTAAGAAATCTGCTTCCCAGTTCTCGACTCCTGGAATGTGAATCGCGGATATGGCCAGAACCCAACGTTCCGCCCACGTGAGAATCTGAGCGACTTCTTTCATGGCGGTCCAGCTTCGAGTTCCTCCCTGCTTGTTTATGTAAGCCACTGCCGTGGCGTTGTCGGACTGAACACAAACTGGATGACCCTGTACCATGGTTTGAATCTGAAGGAGTGCATACCGGATTGCCCTCAACTCTAAGATGTTGATCTGCAATTTTTGATTCCTGACTGATCCAGAGCCCCTGAAAGTGATGCGTTTGAAACACCGCTCCCCAACCCCTGAGGCTTGCATCTGTGGTGACCATCATCCAAGACCAAATCGTGAACGGAGCTCCCTTGGTCAAATTGGTGCTGTGAAGCCACCAGTGAAGCGATTGACAAGCCTGTACCGACAAGCGGATCAGCTGTAATTCGAGATGAGGTCCCGTCCGAGTCCAACAGCTGAGGACCCGAGACTGAAGGGGTCGGGCATGAAATCTGGCATATGGAACTGCTTCGAAGGTTGCAACCATCTTGCCTAACACCTGCATGCATCTGAGAACCGAAACTACCGGTAAGTGCAACAGTGTTCGAATTCTGGACTGTAGGTCCCGAATCTTGTCCTGAGGAAGAAACACCCTCTGGCTGTTGGTGTCGAATAAGAGTCCCAGAAATATCATTCTCTGGGAAGGAAGCAAAGACGACTTTGGAAAATGTATTATCCATCCGAATGACTGCAGAGTCTCTATCGTGAGACGTAAGTTCTGGTGGAGGATTGACTCTGACGGGGCCTTGATTAACAGATCGTCCAAATACGGAGTAATGTTGGCCCCTGATACCGCAGCACTGCCACTACATGGACCATGACCTTTGTAAACACCCGAGGAGCCGGTATAGACCAAAGGGGAGAGCCTGAAACTGAAAATGCCAAGGGCCGACTGCAAATCTCAGAAGAGATTGATGACTCGTCCAAATAGGAACATGTAGGTAGGTGTCTTTTATGTGTATTGAAGCCAAAAATTCTCCTGGTTCCAAGGTGGCGATAATCGAACAAAAGGATTCCATTTTGAATTTCTGGGTTGAGAGATATGGGTTCAGTCCTTTGAGATTTAAAATGGGTCGAAACGAACCGTCCAGTTTGTCCACAAGAAAAAGACCCAAGTAAAATCCCCGACCTCTCTGCTGAGTGGGAACCGGAAGAATTACTCCATTCCGTAAGAGAGTGGATGTTGCATGATGAAGAGCTTGACGTCTGGAGGGATCGTTTGGGAGAAGCGTGACGAACACACAATATGGGACTGGTTCCTCGAGAGCCAACATATAGCCTCTGGATATGCCCCCATCATCCACTGATCTGGTTTCGACAGGAGCCACACCTCCTTGAACTGTAATAACCAAGCCCCAACCGTCATTGATCCCTCCGGAGATCCTGAAACGTCATGCAGTAGGCTTGTCGGTAGGTTTACTGGCTGGTCTACGAGTCCGCTGTGTTCCTCTCCCTCTGAATGCCCCTCTTCGTGGAAATCTGGAGAAAGCACGAAAGGAATGGAAACTACCTCTGCCCTGCGCACGAAAAGACCAAAACTTCGTGGTTTTCGGTTTCTGAGGAGCAAGAGGCTCTTGCCTCCTGTAGTATCTGAAATAATCTTCTTTAATTATGACCAAAAAGGAAACTCCCCTTCAAAGGGTACAGCCGTCAAGTCTGCTTTGAGTCAGAATCAGCATTCCAAACCCGAAGCCAAAGAGACAGTCTTGTCACGGTCAATGCAGAAACACGGGACTGCAGTGCAGCAGAGTCTAACAAGGCCTCACCCACATAAGTAAGAGCCTCCGAGATCTGTTCTGCAAATTGAATGGCTTCCGATGGATCGTCAGAATGCATTCCAGATAAGACCTGTGCTAGCCAGTCATCCACGGCCTTAAGGACCCAAGCCCCAGCGAGAATTGGGCGTAGAGAAACACCTGATAAAGAAAACAGATTTAAGTATTGCTTCCATCTTCCTATCTTTAGGATTTTTCAAAGTCACAGACTGTACAGAGGGAATAACTGTAGCTTTCGCTAAATGTGAAATAGGAGCGTCTACCTTTGGGGCTGCTTCCCAAAATTTTGTGGTTCCTCCTCTGTAAAAGGATATAGAAATCTCAATTTCTTAGGGGCCTGGAAACGAGAATCCGGTTTAAGCCAGGGCTCCTTTAAAATATCCGCTAAGTGTGAGTAAGAAGGAAAGACAGTAACTTGTCTTTTCGATCTTTTGAAGAAGGCAGAGGAAGTCTCCGCCACCGCCGTATCCTGAATATTAAGAGTCTAACGGATGGCTTCTATCAGCAATCTAACACCTGAGCTAGTAGATGGCTCCTCATCTTCCCAAGCCGAAACCTCGTCCGACTCTGGGTCTACTTCCCCGTCCTCCAATGGGGATGTCATAGAATCCAACGGTTGTGGCCGTTTTGTAGCAGTAGAACTGCTGGCAGAGTTTACAAATTTGTTCAAAGATTGAGTTAAATCAGCAATACACCTGCCCATATTCTGAGCCCACAGAGGCTCCACCGGAGTTTGACTGGAGTCAGCCCCCGATCTGGACTGACTTAATTCTGAAATGGCATCAACCATGTTCTTGGCCCATGGAGGCATAGACTGATCTGTGGAACCTCCCTGCTGGTCCGCCACTGATGCACCAGAGCACGAAGTACAGAGAGTACCCGCGTCTGCGCTACACCTAGCCAGCTTTGACCCACACTGAACATGAAAAATAACAACCGAGGCTGTTTTCCCCTTTGTAGATTTGTCTGGCTCATTGGCCATATTAGTCAAGTGCTCTACAAATGAACTATAAACCACCTCCGTATAATAGTGACCTAGCAGTGAACCCACAATTAGAGTGACACTAAAAATAAGATTTTACACTTACCGGTAAATCTATTTCTCGTAGTCCGTAGAGGATGCTGGGACTCCGTAAGGACCATGGGGAATAGACGGGCTCCGCAGGAGACATGGGCTCTTTAAGAAAGACTTTAGACTCTGGGTGTGCACTGGCTCCTCCCTCTATGCCCCTCCTCCAGACCTCAGTTAGAGAAACTGTGCCCAGAGGAGATGGACAGTAAGAGGAAAGGATTTTTGTTAATCCAAGGGCAAGATTCATACCAGCCACACCAATCACACCGTATAACTTGTGATAAACTACCCAGTTAACAGTATGAACAAACAACATAGTCTCGGTCCAAACCGATGAACTATAATATAACCCTTATGTAAGCAATAACTATATACAAGTCTTGCAGAAGAAGTCCGCACTTGGGACGGGCGCCCAGCATCCTCTACGGACTACGAGAAATAGATTTACCGGTAAGTGTAAAATCTTATTTTCTCTTACGTCCTAGAGGATGCTGGGACTTCGTAAGGACCATGGGGATTATACCAAAGCTCCCAAACGGGCAGGAGAGTGCGGATGACTCTGCAGCACCGATTGAGCAAACAGGAGGTCCTCCTCAGCCAGGGTAAAAAACTTATAGAACTTTGCAAAAGTGTTTGACCCCGACCAAGTAGCAGCTCGGCCCAGCTGTAGTGCCGAGACCCCTCGGGCAGCCGCCCAAGACGAGCCCACCTTCCTAGCGGAATGGGCCTTAACCAATTTCGGTAACGGCAATCCTGCCGTAGAATGCGCCTGCTGAATCGTGTCACAGATCCAGCGAGCAATAGTCTGCTTTGAAGCAGGGCTGCCAACCTTGTTGGCTGCATACAGGACAAACAGTGCTTCTGTTTTTCTGATCCTAGCCGTTCTGGCCACGTAAATTTTCAAAGCCCTGACCACATCAAGGGACTCTGAATCCTCCAAGTCACGTGTAGCCACAGGCACGACAATAGGTTGGTTCATATGAAAGGATGAGACCACCTTAGGTAGGAATTGAGGACGGGTCCGCAACTCCGCTCTATCCATATGGAAAACCAGATAGGGGCTTTTACGTGATAAAGCCGCCAATTCCGAAACTCGCCTAGCCGAAGCCAAGACTAACAACATGACCACCTTCCAAGTGAGATATTTCAACTCCACTGTTTTAAGTGGTTCAAACCAATGTGACTTAAGGAAACTTAAAACCACGTTAAGGTCCCAAGGCGCCACCGGAGGTACAAAAGGAGGCTGAATATGCAGTACTCCCTTCACAAAAGTCTGTACTTCAGGTAAAGAGGCCAATTCCTTTTGAAAGAAAATGGATAAGGCCGAAATCTGAACTTTAATGGAGCCTAATTTTAGGCCCAAATTCACTCCAGTTTGTAGGAAGTGAAGAAAACGGCTTAGATGGAATTCTTCCGTAGGAGCATTCCTGGCCTCACACCAAGAAACATATTTTCGCCATATTCGGTGATAATGTTTAGACGTCACGTCCTTCCTAGCCTTTATTAGCGTAGGAATGACCTCATCCGGAATACCTTTTTCCGCTAGGATCCGGCGTTCAACCGTCAAACGCAGCCGCGGTAAGTCTTGGAACAGACAGGGGCCTTGTTGTAACAGGTCCTGCCTTAGAGGAAGAGGCCACGGATCTTCTGTGAGCATTTCTTGCAGATCCGGATAGCAGGTCCTTCGTGGCCAATCTGGAACAATGAGAATTGTTCTCACCCCTCTTCTTATTATCCTCAACACCTTGGGTATGAGAGGAAGAGGAGGAAACACATATACCGACTGGAACACCCACGGTGTCACTAGGGAGTCCACAGCTACCGCCTGAGGGTCTCTTGACCTGGCGCAATACCTTTGTAGCTTTTTGTTGAGACGGGATGCCATCATGTCTATTTGGGATAGTCCCCACCGACTTGCAATGCGCGCGAAGACTTCCTGATGAAGTCCCCACTCTCCCGGATGCAGATCGTGTCTGCTGAGGAAGTCTGCTTCCCAGTTGTCCACTCCCGGAATGAACACTGCTGACAGAGCGCTTACATGATTCTCCGCCCAGCGAAGAATTCTGGCGGCTTCCGCCATTGCCACTCTGCTCCTTGTGGCGCCTTGGCGGTTTACATGAGCTACTGCGGTGATGTTGTCTGATATATGGCCCTTAGTTCCAGGATGTTGATGTGAAGACAAGTCTCTTGACTTGACCAAAGTCCTTGGAAATTTCTTCCCTGTGTGACTGCTCCCCAACCTCGGAGGCTCGCGTCCGTGGTCACCAGGATCCAGTCCTGAATGCCGAACCTGCGGCCTTCCAGGAGGTGAGCACTGTGCAGCCACCACAGGAGAGATAGCCTGGCTCTGGGAGACAGGGTAATCCTTTGATGCATTTGTAAATGAGACCCGGACCATTTGTCCAGTAGGTCCCATTGAAAAGTCCTCGCATGGAACCTGCCGAAGGGGATGGCCTCGTACGATGCCACCATCTTCCCCAGGACACGGGTGCAGTGAAGCACTGAAACCTTTTTTGGCTTTAATAGGTTCCTGACCAGAGCTATGAGCTCCTGAGCCTTTTCCATCGGAAGAAAAACCTTTTTCTGTTCTGTGTCCAGAATCAGGCCCAAAAAGGTCAGACGCGTTTGTAGGAACCAGCTGGGACTTCGTAATATTGAGAATCCAGCCGTGCTGTTGCAACGTCCTCACTGACACGCTGTCTAGTAACTTCTCTCGAGATCTCGCCTTTATGAGGAGATCGTCCAAGTATGGGATAAATGTGACACCCTGCTTGCGCAGGAGCACCATCATTTCCGCCATTACCTTGGTGAAAATTCTCGGGGCCGTGGAAAGCCCAAACGGCAACGTCTGAAATTGGTAATGACAGTCCTGTACCGCAAATCTCAGGAATGCCTGGTGAGGAAGAAAAATCGGAACATGAAGGTAAGCATCCTTTATGTCCAGGGAAACCACCAAATCCCCCCCCCCCCCCCCCTCCAGGCTGGCGATGACCGCTCTGAGCGATTCCATCTTGAACTTGAACTTTTTCAAGTACAGGTTTAGGGATTTCAGATTCAAAATGGGTCTGACCGAACCGTCCGGTTTCGGAACCACAAACAGGATTGAGTAATACCCCTTTCCTTGCTGGAGAAGAGGAACCTTGACTATCACCTGTTGCAGGTACAATTTTTGAATTGCAGTTAACACTAACTCCCTGACGGAGAAGCTGGCAGAGCCGATTTGAAAAACCGGCGAGGAGGCATCTCTTCGAATTCCAGCCTGTATCCCTTAGAAACAATCTCTATTGCCCAGGGATCCACCTGTGAGTGAACCCAGACGTGGCTGAAAAATCGAAGACGTGCCCCCACTTGATCTGGCCCCCCCAGGGAAGCCCCAACGTCATGCGGTGGATTTTGCAGACGTAGGGGGAGGGGGGGGGGGGGGAGACTTCTGCTCCTGGGAACTAGCTGTGTGCAGCTTTTTTCCCTTGCCTTTACCTCTGGCAAGAAAGGACGATCCCCGTACCTTTTTGCTTTTATTTGAACAAAAGGACTGCATTTGGTAATGAGGTGCCTCCTTAGTATGTTGTGGGGGAACATAAGGTAAAAAAATAAGAATTTACTTACCGATAATTCTATTTCTCGGAGTCCGTAGTGGATGCTGGGGTTCCTGAAAGGACCATGGGGAAATAGCGGCTCCGCAGGAGACAGGGCACAAAAAGTAAAGCTTTAGGATCAGGTGGTGTGCACTGGCTCCTCCCCCTATGACCCTCCTCCAAGCCTCAGTTAGGATACTGTGCCCGGACGAGCGTACACAATAAGGAAGGATTTTGAATCCCGGGTAAGACTCATACCAGCCACACCAATCACACTGTACAACCTGTGATCTGAACCCAGTTAACAGTATGATAACAGCGGAGCCTCTGAAAAGATGGCTCACAACAATAATAACCCGATTTTTGTAACTATGTACAAGTATTGCAGATAATCCGCACTTGGGATGGGCGCCCAGCATCCACTACGGACTCCGAGAAATAGAATTATCGGTAAGTAAATTCTTATTTTCTCTATCGTCCTAGTGGATGCTGGGGTTCCTGAAAGGACCATGGGGATAATACCAAAGCTCCCAAACGGGCGGGAGAGTGCGGATGACTCTGCAGCACCGAATGAGAGAACTCCAGGTCCTCCTTAGCCAGGGTATCAAATTTGTAGGATTTTACCAACGTGTTTGCCCCTGACTAAATAGCCGCTCGGCAAAGTTGTAAAGCCGAGACCCCTCGGGCAGCCGCCCAAGATAAGCCCACCTTCCTTGTGGAATGGGCATTTACATATTTTGGCTGTGGCAGGCCTGCCACAGAATGTGCAAGCTGAATTGTATTACACATCCAACTAGCAATAGTCTGCTTAGAAGCAAGAGCACCCAGTTTGTTGGGTGCATACAGGATAACAGCAAGTCAGTTTTCCTGACTCCAGCCGTCCTGGAACCTATATTTACAGGGCCCTGACAACATCTAGCAACCTGGAGTCCTCCAAGTCCCTAGTAGGCGCAAGGCACCAAAATAAGCTGGTTCAGGTGAAACACTGACACCACCATAGGGAGAGAACTGGGGACGAGTCCGCAGCTCTGCCCTGTCCAAATGGACAACCAGATATGGGCTTTTTTGAGAAAAAAAACCCCACCAATTTGACACTCGCCTGGTCCAGGCCAGGGCCAAGAGCATGGTCACTTTTCATGTGAGATGCTTCAAATCCACAGATTTGACTGGTTTTAAACCAATGTGATTTGAGGAATCCCAGAACTACGTTGAGATCCCACAGTGCCACTGGAGGCACAAAAGGGGGTTGTATATGCAATACTCCCTTGACAAACTTCTGGACTTCAGGAACTGAAGCCACTTCTTTCTGGAAGAAAATCGACAGGGCCGAAATTTGAACCTTAATGGACCCCAATTTGAGGCCCATAGACACTCCTGTTTGCAGGAAATGCAGGAATCGACCGAGTTGAAATTTCTTCGAGGGGCCTTTCTGGCCTCACACCACGCAACATATTTTTGCCACATGTGGTGATAATGTTGTGCGGTCACCTCCTTTCTGGCTTTGACCAGGGTAGGAATGACCTCTTCCGGAATGCCTTTTTCCCTTAGGATCCGGCGTTCCACCGCCATGCCGTCAAACGCAGCTGCGGTAAGTCTTGGAACAGACATGGTACTTGCTGAAACAAGTCCCTTCTTAGCGGCAGAGGCCATAAGTCCTCTGTGAGCATCTCTTGAAGTTCCGGGTACCAAGTCCTTCTTGGCCAATCCGGAGCCATGAGTATAGTTCTTACTCCTCTACGTCTTATAAGTCTCAGTACCTTAGGTATGAGAAGCAGAGGATGGAACACATACACCGACTGGTACATCCATGGTGTTACCAGAACGTCCACAGCTATTGCCTGAGGGTCTCTTAACCTGGCGCAATACCTGTCCCGTTTTTTGTTCAGACGGGACGCCATCATGTCCACCTTTGGTATTTCCCAACGGTTTACAATCATGTGGAAAACTTCCCGATGAAGTTTCCATTCTGCCGGGTGGAGGTCGTGCCTGCTGAGGAAGTCTGCTTCCCAGTTTCCATTCCCGGAATGAAACACTGCTGACAGTGCTATCACATGATTTTCCGCCCAGCGAAAAGTCCTTGCAGTTTTTGCCATTGCCCTCCTGCTTCTTGTGCCGCCCTGTCTATTTACGTGGGCGACTGCCGTGATGTTTTTCCCACTGGATCAATACCGGCTGACCTTGAAGCAGAGGTCTTGCTAAGCTTAGAGTATTATAAATTTACCCTTAGCTCCAGTGTATTTATGTGGAGAAAAGTCTCCAGACTTGATCACACTCCCTGGAAATTTTTTCCTTGTGTGACTGCTCCCCAGCCTCTCGGGCTGGCCTCCGTGGTCACCAGCATCCAATCCTGAATGCCGAATCTGCGGCCCTCTAGAAGATGAGCACTCTGTAACCACCACAGGAGAGACACCCTTGTCCTTGGATATAGGGTTATCCGCTGATGCATCTGAAGATGCGATCCGGACCATTTGTCCAGCAGATCCCACTGAAAAATTCTTGCGTGAAATCTGCCGAATGGAATTGCTTCGTAGGAAGTCACCATCTTTACCAGGACCCTTGTGCAATGATGCACTGATTTTAGGAGGTTCCTGACTGGCTCGGATAACTCCCTGGCTTTCTCTTCCGGGAGAAACACCTTTTTCTGGACTGTGTCCAGAATCATCCCTAGGCACAGCAGACTTGTCGTCGGGATCAGCTGCGATTTTGGAATATTTAGAATCCACCCGTGCTGTTGTAGCAGTATCCGAGATAGTGCTACTCCGACCTCCAACTGTTCCCTGGACTTTGCCCATATCAGGAGATCGTCCAAGTAAGGGATAATTAAGACGCCTTTTCTTCGAAGAAGAATCATCATTTCGGCCATTACCTTGGTAAAGACCCGGGGTGCCGTGGACAATCCAAACGGCAGCGTCTGAAACTGATAGTGACAGTTCTGTACCACGAACCTGAGGTACCCTTAGTGAGAAGGGCAAATTTTGGACATGGAGGTAAGCATCCCTGATGTCTCGGGACACTATATAGTCCCCTTCTTCCTGGTTCGTTATCACTGCTCTGAGTGACTCCATCTTGATTTGAACCTTTGTAAGTGTTCAAATTTTTTTAGATTTAGAATAGGTCTCACCTAGCCTTCTGGCTTCAGTACCACAATATAATGTGGAATAATACCCCTTTTCTTGTTGTAGGAGGGGTAATTTGATTATCACCTGCTGGGAATACAGCTTGTGAATTGTTTCCCATACTGCCTCCTTGTCGGAGGGAGACCTTGGTAAACCAGACTTCAGGAGCCTGCGAAGGGGAAACGTCTCGACATTCCAATCTGTACCCCTGGGATACTACATGTAGGATCCAGGGGTCCTGTACGGTCCCAGCGTCATGCTGAGAGCTTGGCAGAAGCGGTGGAACGCTTCTGTTCCTGGGAATGGGCTGCCTGCTGCAGTCTTCTTCCCTTTCCTCTATCCCTGGGCAGATATGACTCTTATAGGGACGAAAGGACTGAGGCTGAAAAGACGGTGTCTTTTTCTGCAGAGATGTGACTTAGGGTAAAAACGGTGGATTTTCCAGCAGTTGCCGTGGCCACCAGGTCCGATGGACCGACCCCAAATAACTCCTCTTCCTTTATACGGCAATACACCTTTGTGCCGTTTGGAATCTGCATCACCTGACCACTGTCGTGTCCATAAACATCTTCTGGCAGATATGGACATCGCACTTACTCTTGATGCCAGAGTGCAAATATCCCTCTGTGCATCTCGCATATATAGAAAATGCATCCTTTAAATGCTCTATAGTCAATA
This sequence comes from Pseudophryne corroboree, assembly GCF_028390025.1. NCBI lineage: Eukaryota > Metazoa > Chordata > Amphibia > Anura > Myobatrachidae > Pseudophryne > Pseudophryne corroboree. The sequence continues at coordinate 312,279,482 of NC_086444.1, read as the reverse complement.
AAATACTGTCCCTGTCAAGGGTATCAATATTTTTAGTCAGGGAATCCGACCAAGCCACCCCAGCTCTGCACATCCAGGCTGAGGCGATCGCTGGTCGCAGTATAACACCAGTATGTGTGTATATACTTTTTATGATATTTTCCAGCCTCCTGTCAGCTGGCTCCTTGAGGACGGCCCTATCTATAGACGGTACCGCCACTTGTTTTGATAAGCGTGTGAGCGCCTTATCCACCCTAAGGGGTGTTTCCCAACGCGCCCTAACTTCTGGCGGGAAAGGGTATACCGCCCATAATTTTCTATCGGGGGGAACCCACGCATCATCACACACTTCATTTAATTTATCTGATTCAGGAAAAACTACGGTAGTTTTTTCACATCCCACATAATACCCTCTTTTGTGGTACTTGTAGTATCAGAAATATGTAACACCTCCTTCATTGCCCTTAACGTGTGGCCCTAATAAGGAATACGTTTGTTTATTCACCGTCGACACTGGATTCAGTGTCCGTGTCTGTGTCGACCGACTAAAGTAAACGGGCGTTTTAAAACCCCTGACGGTGTTTCTGAGACGTCTGGACCGGTACTATTTGTTTGTCGGCCGTCTCATGTCGTCAACCGACCTTGCAGCGTGTTGACATTATCACGTAATTCCCTAAATAAGCCATCCATTCCGGTGTCGACTCCCTAGAGAGTGACATCACCATTACAGGCAATTGCTCCGCCTCCTCACCAACATCGTCCTCATACATGTCGACACACACGTACCGACACACAGCACACACACAGGGAATGCTCTGATAGAGGACAGGACCCACTAGCCCTTTGGAGAGACAGAGGGAGAGTTTGCCAGCACACACCAAAAACGCTATAATTATATAGGGACAACCTTATATAAGTGTTTTCCCTTATAGCATCTTTTATATATTTCTAACGCCAAATTAGTGCCCCCCCTCTCTGTTTTAACCCTGTTTCTGTAGTGCAGTGCAGGGGAGAGCCTGGGAGCCTTCCCTCCAGCCTGTGAGGGAAAATGGCGCTGTGTGCTGAGGAGATAGGCCCCGCCCCTTTTTCGGCGGGCTCGTCTCCCGCTCTTTAATGGATTCTGGCAGGGGTTAAATATCTCCATATAGCCCCCGGAGGCTATATGTGAGGTATTTTTAGCCAAAAAAGGATTTCATTTGCCTCCCAGGGCGCCCCCCTCCCAGCGCCCTGCACCCTCAGTGACTGCCGTGTGAAGTGTGCTGAGAGGAAATGGCGCACAGCTGCAGTGCTGTGCGCTACCTTAAGAAGACTGAGGAGTCTTCTGCCGCCGATTCTGGACCTCTTCTCGTTTCAGCATCTGCAAGGGGGCCGGCGGCGAGGCTCCGGTGACATTCCAGGCTGTACCTGTGATCGTCCCTCTGGAGCTAATGTCCAGTAGCCAAAGAAGCCAATCCGTCCTGCACGCAGGTGAGTTCACTTCTTCTCCCCTAAGTCCCTCGTTGCAGTGATCCTGTTGCCAGCAGGACTCACTGTAAAATAAAAAACCTAAGCTAAACTTTTCTAAGCAGCTCTTTAGGAGAGCCACCTAGATTACACCCTTCTCGGCCGGGCACAAAAATCTAACTGAGGCTTGGAGGAGGGTCATAGGGGGAGGAGCCAGTGCACACCACCTGATCCTAAAGCTTTACTTTTTGTGCCCTGTCTCCTGCGGAGCCGCTATTTCCCCATGGTCCTTTCAGGAACCCCAGCATCCACTAGGACGATAGAGAAATTAGATTTACCAGCCGTAGCAGTAGAGACAAGGTCCGAGAGGCCTTCTCCAAAGAACTCCTCCCCCTTGTAAGGCAACGACCCCATATGCCGCTTTGAGTCGGCATCCCCCGTCCACTGTCGGGTCCACAAGAGTCGCCTAGCAGAAATAGACATAGTATTTATTCTGGAGCTTAGTAAACAAATGTCTCTTTGAGCATCCCTCATATATAACGCAGTATCCTTGATATGCTCTAGGGTCATTAGAATGGTATCCTTATCTAGGGTCTCAATCTCCGTAGACAAGGAATCTGTCCATGCTGCGACAGCACTACAAACCCAGGCCGATGCCATAGCCGGCCTAACAATAGTACCAGAATGTGTGTAAATGTACTTCATGGTAACTTCCTGCTTACGATCCGCAGGATCCTTGAGGGTAGCAGTATCCTGGGAAGGCAGTGCCACCTTCTTGGATAAGCGTGTCAACGCCTTGTCTACTTTAGGCGAAGATTCCCATCGTATCCTGTCCTTTTGTGGGAAGGGATACGCCATAAGAATTTTTTTGGGAACTTGTAGTCTCCTGTCTGGAGATTCCCAAGCCTTTTCGCACAATTCGTTTAGCTCAAATGAGGACGGAAAGGTGATCTCAGGCTTTTTCTCTTTATATATGTGTACCCACGTGTCAGGGACAGGGGGGTCCTCAGTAATATGCAAAACCTCTTTAATAGCAATGATCATGTAACGAATACCTTTAGCCAATTTTGGCTGTAATTTTGCATCCTCATAGTCGACACTGGAATCTGAATCCGTGTCGGTATCTGTGTCAGTGATCTGGGATAATGTGCGTTTCTGAGACCCAGAAGGTCCCGGTGCCACTGGGACAGGCATGGTCTGACTACCTGACTGATCCCTAGCCTCCGTCTTGTCTAATCTCTTGTGCAATAAATTTACATTAGCATTCAAGACATTCCACATATCCATCCAGTCCGGTGTCGGCGTTGCAGACGGCGACCTGACAATCATGCACTCCCCCTCCTCCTTAGGCGAGCCTTCATCGTCAAACTTGTCGACACACGCGTACCAACACACTCCACACACACAGGGAAACTCTTTTCTGAAGACAGGTTCCCCTTTAGGCCCTTTGGAGAGACAGAGAGAGAGTATACCAGCACACACCCCAGCGCTATATAACCCCGGAGAAAAACACAGAATGTTTATCCAGTAGCGCTGCTGTAATGTATAATCGACAATTATGTGCCCCCCCCTCTACTTTAAAACACTCTTTCACCGTGTGTCAAGTAGGGGAGAGTCCGGGGAGCTTCCTCTCAGCGGTGCTGTGAAGAGAAAATGGCGCTGGTGAGTGCTGAGGGAGAAGCCCCACCCCCTCGGCGGCAGGCTTCTGTCCCGCTCAAACTTAATAAAATATGGCGGGGGCTCTTTTATATACATGTACAGTGCCCACCTGTACATGAATATAGTCATTTGCCATAGGAGAGGTATTCTATTGCTGCCCAGGGCACCCCCCCTGCGCCCTGCACCCTTACAGTGACCGGAGTGTGTGAGGTGTGTGGAGCAATGACGCACAGCTGCAGTGCTGTGCGTTACATCAGTGAAGCACCAGAGGGCTTCTGCCGCCTCAGTAGCCTTCTTTCTTCGTTTCTTCCGGCTCTGTGAGGAGAACGGCGGCGCGGCTCTGGGATGAACGCCCAGGACGAACCTGTGTTCCACTCCCTCTGGAGCTAATGGTGTCCAGTTGCCGAGAAGCAGAGCCTATCATTTAAGTAGGTCTGCTCCTCTCTCCTCAGTCCCTCGATGCAGGGAGTCTGTTGCCAGCAGAGCTCCCTGAAAATAAGAAAAAAACCTAACATGCTTTCTTAGCAGGAAACTCAGGAGAGCTCCCTGCAGTGGACCCATCTTCCTCTGGGCACAGTCTAAAACTGAGGTCTGGAGGAGGGGCATAGAGGGAGGAGCCAGTGCACACCCAGAGTTTAAAGTCTTTCTTAAAGTGCCCATGTCTCCTGCGGAGCCCGTCTATTTCCCATGGTCCTTACGGAGTCCCAGCATCCTCTAGGACGTTAGAGAAAAGATGTCTGTTACCTCTCCCTAGAACTAGAGAAATAACACCATGTCACAAATATACTTGCTGTTAGCCGATCCCCACTGAATAAACAGAGTGAGAAGTGCTACTGCTATTCTTCTAAACAAAGCTAGACTGCTGCTGCTATTCCTCAGTGACAGAGTGCGTGTGCTGCACAGCGTCACCCGTACAGAAGCTGGAGAAGATGGCGTCGAGGAGCACTCTAGAGGCTGGGCGGAAGCGCGCGTGGGCAGAGCAGGGCGGGAAATCCGTCCCTTCTTGCATTATGTAACCGTCGCGGCTGCCCTCAGTAGATGTACTGCAGCCGGAAGTCCGTGGCTCCCGTGCGCCGGTACACACACCAGCTCTGCGGGCAGCGGTCAATGTGTATGGCGGCCCCAGGGAGTGTCGCACTACTCTCCCGGTCCGCCTGACTGCTCGGTTAAATGGTAGCAGGAATAAGGAAAACCCTCGCTACCTAGCGCCACCTGCAGGCCGGAGAGAGGCCTGCAGGGGAAAGGGGTGGTGAGGTGCACAGGGGTGGGGGGGTGGGGGGGGGGGGGGGGAGCTGCACGGAGAGCACACAGTACAGAAATAGAACTATGTATAGAAATAGGAGGAACAGCACAATACTGTCAGGGACAGATTTTGACTGTCCTGTACCTAATCACTGCCGGCATCCTGTTCAACTAGAGAGAGGAAGAAAGCCCCAGTGACCGAAGTGTGGTGGCCCTCCAGCAGCAGAGTAGTGGGAAAAACTTCTTTCTAACTAACCCCACTCTAGCAGTACCTGTCACCTGTATACAGGGACTAGGTACTCCAGAAATGCCCATAAAATAACAAATAAACCTCACTAAAATCTAAGGAGAAAAACAAAACTGTGTCTGTACTCCACAGGCACAAAACTAAAACAGAGTTGCTGGCTAGGCAGGAAAGAGATGGGAGGGGTTAGAGGGGGGAGGAGTCCGTTTTAATAGGTTCTGTGCCAAACTCCACTACCACACACACCTCTATCCCAGAAGTAACGGCGCTGCATCCCCCAGATGGATGAAAGAGAAACATGGTGAATTCATTACTCACTGACACATTATAAAAGACCCACAGGTGAAGTAAATTATTTCACTTGCAATCCTGTGAGGAGACCTGGAAAACATGAACTGTTGGGGGTACATTTGAGGATCGAGGTTGAGAACCACTGGGTTAGGGTTATGAAATAAGACCCGCTATTCACAGCACACTGGAAAAAGTGGGCTGAGCTGAATGACGCAAATAGTACGGCCCGCTACCATCAGCTGCCCATGCACCTGCCCTCTGGGTATTCCTAAAGAAGACAACTAATAAAGTTGGTAAGTGCTCATGTAGTTAACTGATCAAACTGGAATTGTTAATTTCTACATACAAATAAGATAAATTACTAAACAAATAAAACAAAGGACATCACATTGCGCAGTAAAGTTAAGGTTCAAATAGATGGGGGAGGAGAATTTTATATGTGGCGTCTGGACACTCTTACCCAATTCTCTAAGATATGTAACACCTAGGTGCCCCCACCATAAGTATGTAACAACTGTCGCTACATGATTACAAGTATCAAACCTATTTGCTAACTGGAGAATTGTATTTTCTGAAACACCACGTGCTGCTTTTCCACAAAACATTTACATGTCTATTTGTTAAATGGCACATAAAACTGTACATTGTACACTAAATTAAGTGTTACCTTCTTATATTTCTTTTTCAAGTCTGACAATGTTTCGAGTTTCAGCTGCTTTCCTGTGTTGGGTCTGTACACCAGGAAAAGTTTCTTTTTTGGGTTAATTTCTTTAACTAAAATAGCTGTTTTCTTGTTATTCCTTATCTGAAAATGGAAGAAAGAAAGAAACTAGTGCACACACAGTAGTAGTAAGCAGCACAGAGGCAGATTAAATTATCTGCTTCGCGGGATGCGTCTCTCCAGCCGATTTATGCTTGTAGCCGATAGAGGTTCAAGCAAAAATCAGCTACTGCAAATGAATCTGCCGCACATACGGCAACAATAAAACAAAAAACACAACCACAACAAGGAAAAAAAACAAACAAAAAAACACACATGTAGAGTTTTATAATTGTGGTGGACAAGAGAAACAGAATTTGGGGCAGTACTGATTGTGTAATGCAGGGGTGGGGAACCTCCGGCCCGCGGGCCGTATAAGGCCCGCAAAGCCGTTTGGTCTGGCCCACCAGCTTGTGTCAGTGAGACACGCTGCCGCTCAATCCGGCGGCAGCGTGTCTCAGCTGTCAGAACAGGGAGGAGAGCGCGGCTGTCGGGTGGGAGCGGCGGCGTGTATGACTTGAAACCAGCCGCCGGTTCGTGAGCCAATCAGAGCTCGCGGACCGGCAGCCAATCAGAAGCCGCGGCTGCCAGTCCACGAGCTCTGATTGGCTCTCGAACCGGCGGCTGGTTTCAAGTCCTACATGCCGCCGCCCAACATAGCCGCGCTCTCCTCCGTGTCCCGTCGAAAGCAGCACGGTAAGCAGCACGGAGGGGAGGGGGGGCAGGGCATCTGTATACCTGGCACTGTGGGGGGCATCTGTGTACCTGGCACTGTGGGGGGCATCTGTGTACCTGGCACTGTGGGGGGCATCTGTGTACCTGGCACTGTGAGGGACATCTGTGTACCTGGCACTGTGAGGGACATCTGTGTACCTGGCACTGTGAGGGACATCTGTATACCTGGCACTGTGAGGGACATCTGTATACCTGGCACTGTGAGGGGCAATTGTGGATCTGGCAGCGCACTATTGGGGGCATATGTGTATCACGTCCCATTTTAACTGGCCACACCCATTTTTTGGTGCGCACACACAGTACCTCTAAGGGGCAGTCCTACTGGGGGGCAGGGTAATTTTTTAAGTTTAGAATTTTTGTATGGCCCCCGAAGGATTTTATAAATATCCAAATGGCCCTCGGTAGAAAAAAGGTTCCCCACCCCTGGTGTAATGGTTAGCATTACTGCCTCACAGCACTGAGGTCATGGGATCGACTCCTATCATAGTCCCAACTGTGGAGCTTGTATATTCTCCCCATGCTTGCGTGGGTTTCCTCCGTGTACTCTGGTTTTCTCCCACAAACCAAAAATATATTGGCTCCCAACAAAATTAATCCTCGTGTGAGTGTGTGTGCGTGCACATGTGATAGGGAACAGACTACGTTCCAGATTGTAAAGCACTGCGGAATATGTGCGCGCTATATAAATAAAATACATTTTAAAAAAGACTGTGGAATTTCAAATATGAAGTTGACATGATTTTAAATGGCTTGTACTGTACAAAACGACAGCAGCATGAGGGCCTAATTCATGTTTGTACACTAATGCATTAGCAAGTGCGATTGTCTAGGCTGCAGAATTGCTAATGTTAGAAAGTGTAGCAGCCACCCAGTAATTAAAAGAGACACCATGTTTTTGCAGGTACAACCTCGCAGCTGCCAGCAGATACATGCCCCATAAACACCCATGACACGTCTGCGTTTTTCCAACCACTTCCCATAAACTCTCAGTTAACGCCTACAAATCTGTCACTTCCTGTCAATCACTACATCCGGATTGCGAGCGACATCGCAGCAGCACCTTTGCGCATGCACATTACGATCGCAGCACATGCAGTCTACTGATAAACACTGTGTACAAACACGAATTAAGCCCTAAAAGCAGGATGTTCAGTCTATTCAAAGCAATAGTAAGGTTCAGTGGTAATACCTACACAACACATGGATGATTTTATGAATATTTCACACCTAACACGAGTTTTATGGTAAGAACTTACCTTTGTTAAAACTCTTTCTGCGAGGTACACTGGGCTCCACAAGGAAAGACATAGGGGTATAGAGTAGGATCTTGATCCGAGGCACCAACAGGCTCAAAAGCTTTGACTGTTCCCAGAATGCATAGCGCCGCCTCCTCTATAACCCCGCCTCCCTGCACAGCAGCTCAGTTTTTAGTTAACCAGCCCAATGCAGTAGCAGGAAAAGAGACGACAACGGTTATTAGCCACGGTTCCGGTATGAATGGTCGACCATGTTATGGTCGACAGTCATTAGGTTGACCACTATTGGTCGCCATTGACATGGTCGACACATGAAAAGGTCGACACGTGAAAAGGTCGACGCGTGAAAAGGTCGACGCGTGAAAAGGTCAACGCGTGAAAAGGTCAACACATGAAAAGGTCAACACATGAAAAGGTCAACACATGAAAAGGTCGACGAGTTTTTCTTAAACTTTTTTTGGTGTCGTTTTTTGCGTAAAGTGACTGGGAACCCCAATTAGTGCACCGCTTCGCTCACCATGCATCGGGCATGGTGCCTTCGCTCCGCTACCGCTTCGCTCGGCACAGATTACCGTTCCAATCGTAGTCCACGTGGATCGTAAAGTATGGAAAAGTTCCCCAAAAGAAAAGAAAAAGTAAAAAAAAAAAAAAAAAACATGTCGACCTTTTCATGTGTCGACCGTGTGTCCATGTCGACCACGTCAATGTCTACCAATAGTGGTCGACCTAATGACCGTCGACCATGTGAACGGTTACCAGTAGCCACATACACCACACTCTCACGACAGGAGAAGTGTCAGCGGCTAATGCCATACCAACCCAAAGAAGCTAAGTGCGCCAGGGTGGGCGCCTTGTGGAGCCCAGTGTACCTCGCAGAAAGAGTTTTAACAAAGGTAAGTTCTTACCATAAAACTCATTTTCTGCTGCGGGGTACACTGGGCTCCACAAGGAAAGACATAGGGGATGTCCTAAAGCAGTTCCTTATGGGAGGGGATGCACTGTAGCGGGCACAAGAACCCGGCATCCAAAGGAAGCATCCTGGGAAGCGGCAGTATCGAAGGCATAGAACCTTATGAACGTGTTCACTGAAGACCACGTAGCCACCTTGCACAATTGTTCAAGGGTCGCACCACGGCGGGCCGCCCAAGAAGGTCCAACAGATCGAGTAGAATGGGCCGTAATGTGAGCAGGAGCTGACAGACCAGCCCTTACATAAGCATGTGCAATCACCATTCTAATCCATCTGGCCAAAGTTTGCTTGTGAGCAGGCCAGCCCCGTTTGTGAAATCCAAACAGCACAAAGAGAGAATCAGATTTCCTAACAGATGCAGTTCTCTTCACATAGATGCGGAGAGCCCGTACCACATCCAAAGACTGCCCTTTGGGAGACAGATCAGGAGAAACAAGTGCCGGAACCACGATCTCCTGATTAAGGTGGAACGAAGAAACCACCTTAGGTAAATAACTGGGACGAGTCCTAAGAACCGCCCGGTCACGGTGAAATATCAGATATGGGGAACTACAAGACAAGGCACCCAAATCCGACACTCTTCTAGCTGAAGCAATAGCCAGCAGAAACACCACCTTAAGGGAAAGCCACTTAAGATCAGCTGAACCAAGAGGTTCAAACGGAAACTCTTGTAACGCCTCCAAAACCACCGACAAGTCCCAAGGAGCCACAGGCGGGACATAGGGAGGTTGGATACGCAACACACCCTGAGTAAAGGTATGCACATCAGGTAAGGTCGCAATCTTCCTCTGAAACCACACCAACAAGGCAGATATTTGAACCTTGAGGGAGGCCAGACGCAGGTCTAAGTCCAGGCCCTGCTGAAGAAAGGCCAACAACTTGGCTGTACTAAACTTGGAAGCTTCATAATTGTTAGATGCGCACCAAAGTAAGAATAACAGACCCTATAGTAAATCCGAGCAGAAGCCTGTTTCCAGGCCCGCAGCATAGTTTTAATGACCTCTTCAGAAAAACCCTTAGCCCTCAAGACTGAAGCTTCAAGAGCCACGCCGTCAAAGACAGCCGGGCTAGGACCTGGTAGACACAGGGGCCCTGAACGAGGAGGTCTGGGCGTTGTGGAAGTAGAACTGGACGCTCTGACGAGAGGCCCTGCAGGTCTGAGAACCAGTGCCGTCTGGGCCAGGCTGGAGCTATGAGAAGCAGAATTCTTCTTTCTTGCTTGAACTTCCGAATTACCCTGGGCAGGAGTGAAACCGGAGGGAACACGTACGGCAGTCGAAACCTCCACGGCACCACCAGCGCATCCACGAATGCTGCTTGAGGATCCCTCGTCCTTGCTCCGAAGACCGGAACCTTGTGATTGTGTCGAGACGCCATCAGATCTACGTTTGGAATGCTCCACTTTTCTACTAGGAGTTGAAACACTTCTGGATGGAGGCCCCACTCTCCGGCGTGTACGTCCTGAAGACTGAGAAAGTCCGCTTCCCAATTCAGGACTCCCGGAATGAATATTGCCTATATGGACGGTAGATGGCGTTCCGCCCAATGTAAAATCCGTGAGACTTCCTTCATTGCCAAACGGCTTTGAGTGCCGCCTTGACGATTTATGTAAGCCATTGTGGTTGCGTTGTCCGACTGTACTTGAACAGGACGGTTCTGAATTAAATGCTGGGCCAGGTTCAACGCATTGAAGACCGCCCGCAATTCCAGAACGTTGATCGAGAGGAGAGATTCCTCCTTGGTCCACCGACCATGAAGGGAGTGTTGCTCCAGCACCGCTCCCCAACCTCTTAGACTGGCATCTGTCGTCAACAGGACCCAGTTGGATATCCAGAAGGGACGGCCCTTGCACAATCGTTGGTCCTGGAGCCACCAATGCAGCGACAGACGGACCTCCGGAGTCAATGAGATCATGTGAGACCTGATCCGGTGAGGCAGGCCGTTCCACTTGGCTAGAATCAGCATCTGGAGGGGGCAAGAATGGAATTGAGCATACTCCACCATGTCGAATGCTGATACCATGAGGTCCAGCACCTGCATTGCCGAATGTATCGACACTTGCGGACGAGAAAGGAAGCAACGAATCCTGTCCTGAAGCTTCAGGAGTTTCTCCTGAGACAAGAACAACCGCTGGTTGTGAGTGTCCAATAGCGCTCCCAGGTGCACCATGCTCTGAGCAGGGACCAGGGAGGATTTCTTCCAGTTGATGAGCCACCCCGTGGGCTTGTAGAAACTGGACAGTCATATCCAGATGACGTAGGAGAAGTTTTAAGGAATTTGCCAGGATTAACAGGTCGTCCAGATACGGCAGTATCCTGTCCCCTTGATGGCGGAGTACCACCTTCATCACCGCCATAACTTTGGTGAAGACTCGCGGAGCCGTAGTTAAACCAAAAGGTAACGCCCAAAACTGGTAATGGAGGTTGCTAACCGCAAACCTCAGGTATTGCTGATGTGACACTGCTATAGGAATATGCAGGTAAGCATCCTGTATGTCCAGAGAGACCATGTAGTCCCCAGGTTCCAAGGCCAGAACCATAGAGCGAAGGGTTTCCATACGGAACTTGGAAACTTTCACAAACCTGTTCAATGCCTTGAGGTTGAGAATGGGCCGGGAGGACCCATTCGGTTTCGGGACCAGAAACAGCGGAGAATAGTACGCCCGGCCCCTCTGAGCAAGAGGCACCTGTACTATGACTCCTGTATCCAGGAGGGTCTGTACCACCGAATGTAGAGTGTTTGCCTTTGTCTGGTCCAACGGGACGTCTGTCCGGCAAAATCGATGAGGGGGTCGGTTTTTGAATGCTATGGCGTAACCTCGAGTGACGACTTCCCGTACCCAGGCATCTGAAGTGGTCTTCAACCATTCCTGGGTATACCCTAGAAGCCGGCCCCCCACCCTGGGATACCCCAGGGGGAGGCCCGCCCCGTCATGCGGCAGGCTTATCGGTCTTGGAAGCTGGCTGACGGGCAGCCCAGGCTCTTTTGGGCTTCGGCTTACCAGGTTTGGAAGTGCGGGCCTGCTTGTTGTACGCCTGACCTTTTGCTTTACCTGAAGGACGAAAGGGGCGAAGAAGTACCTTTAGCGTTCGACACAGAAGGAGCGGTACTTGGCAGACAGGCAGTTTTGGCAGTAGCCAAGTCAGCCACAATCTTATTTAAGTCATCCCCAAACAGAATATCTCCCTTGAAAGGGAGTACCTCCAGGGTTTTTCTAGAGTCCAGATCCACAGACCAGGATCTCAGCCACAATATCCGGCGAGCCAGGACTGATGTAGTAGAGGCCTTGGCTGCCAGGATACCGGCATCAGAAGCCACCTCTTTAATATAGTGAGAAGCTATGACAATATATGACAAGCATTGTCTAGCATGGTCAGAAGAGAAGAGATTTCAGCTTCTAAGTCTAGGGCCCATGCTTCAATAGCCTCTGCAGCCCATGTTGCTGCAATATGGGCCTTTGTGCAGCAACCGTGAGGGTGTAAATCGCTTTCAGACAACCCTCCACACGTTTATCCGTAGGCTCCTTTAGAGACGTGACGGTAGTGACAGGTAGAGCTGAGGAAACCACCATCCTAGCCACATGCGAGTCCACTGGAGGAGGCGTTTCCCAATTTTTAGACAGCTCTGGCGCGAGGGGATAGCGAGCCAGCATCTTCTTTTGAGGCACAAACTTCTTACCCGGGTTTCCCCAGGGTTCCTGACGTATATCCACTACGTGGTCAGAGTGAGGTAAAACTTGTTTAACCACCTTCTGATGCTTGAACCTATCTGGTTTCTTAGGAGGGTCGGATGGCTCGGGATCATCCGTAATCTGTAAAATTAATTTAATAGCCTCCAAAAGATCAGGAACATCCACATGTGAACTACCCTCCCCATCAGCAGTATCTGTGTCAGAATCTGTGGGGTCAGTGTAAGCGCCATCTTCATCAGACGAGGTGTCAGTGACAGCAGTGGATTGTGAGGAGATAAGAGCTCGCATAGAGGACCCCTTGGTCTAATGCGAGCGAGAGTAAGACTTTTTATTAGTCAAGGACTGGTTCAACTTCTTCAATAGAGCAGATAAATTATCCGCCCACGGCGGGTTAGCTGCGGGGACCTCATACGGTTGCACCGGCATAGGAGGTCCCATAGTGGGTGTTAGTTTAGTAACTAGTGTATGTAGAAGCGTGGAAAAAGCAACCCATGGTGGGTCATTATGTACCCCCATTGCCACAGTCCCACTGGGGGGCAAGGAGCCCCCAAAACCAGAGCCCACGGCTGCTGTAGTCTCCTCATAGTGATCTGTGGCGTCAGCAACACCAGCAGTGTGTTCCGCCCCAGAACCGTTACCTGCAGAAGCAGACATGATATAACTTGCAGTATCAGGTAACACAGTACAGATGTCAGCAGAACAATACCTCTTGCCCAAACCCCTGCGCAGTGTAGTCAGCACAAGCAGAGATACAGGAGAGATATAGTGACTAAAATCAGAGAAAAATACGTATTAAAGTATATCTTGTGAAAATCCTATATAAATATATAACCTGACGCACCAAGCCCCCTCAGGTTATAGAATATAGGGATAGCAAGTTGAGTGAGAGACACGAAATGGAAACCACTCAGCAATCTAATGCACACACACAGTCACAGTTGTACAATGCAGAGGTTATTACTAACAATAATACTGCACTGGACTAGCTTATTATATAGCTATGTAGTCAATAGATCTAACACTGCACAGTAAGAACTGGATGTATATCACAGGGTACTTGTACCAGAGAACCCTGACTAAATGCACTCTTTCTTAACTAACACTGTCTAATTGACATGTAGAATACTTAAGTGTCATGTAAAGTCACAGCGCTGACAACCAGGCGGCTTTACACAGGAGGATTTGCCAAAGCAGTCCCAGGAACAGTGTAGCTGAGAGAAATGGCACCCAGACACTGACAGGGAGTGAGGGAGAGACAGATATGCAGCTCCAAGGCGGGAACATTTGCGGGAAATGGCGACCTGGGCCTGGGGGAGGGGCTCCAGGTCTAAGCCTTATCCCCTCTGCTGGCAAAACCACCAGGTACTGCAGGCTACACATAAAAAGGTTTTAAGGGAAAACCTGACCTGCACCCATGCCCTGGTGATCTAGTGGGATCGCCTGTACTGCCACAGTGTCCACCACAGAGCGCGCGGCCCGCCTCCCGCCGGATCGCGATAACACACGGGTCCCGCGAGCGGGACCCACTCACCACCTCCCGAAGCGCGGCCACGCGATCCCAGAGAGCCCCTGTCGTGTGTGCCTGACCAGAAGAAAACCGGAGCCTCCTGCTGTAGTTACCCGGCAACCAGGGCTCGGGAGTGTACAGCGCCGCTGGGGAGAGATGGAGCTGCAGCAGTGAATGTCAAAAGACATATACACACTGCTGCCCTTGAAGTCTTCACTTTTCTTCAAAAAAGCTCTTCTTAGGGCTGCCCAGAGCAGCCCCTCTGTTATGTGCCTGCTATCTGCGGCACCAACTACAAAACTGAGCTCCTGTGCAGGGAGGCGGGGTTATAGAGGAGGCGGGGTTATAGAGGAGGCAGCGCTATGCATTCTGGGAACAGTCAAAGCTTTTGAGCCTGTTGGTGCCTCGGATCAAGATCCTACTCTACACCCCGCAGCAGAAATGTGTTTAGGAAGCGGTATTGGCTGAAAGTTACTTACAACCTATTTCTCATGAATTAATGTAAGGTGTCTAGTGAAGAGACTGTATTGGTAAAAGTATATGAGAAGTGCATGGATAATACATTAGATGACAAATGTACACTCACATGACATGGGGGAGCTAGGTAAAATGCATGAACAGATTCCCTAAAATAGTCAAGTAACCTACTTTATATAAAACACAACAATTTACAGGGGAGCATGTACTATTGTCACGCAGCATTGCTTACCTGAAGTGATAAATAAAACCCATCGTCTGGTCCAATTTGTTCAGCCCAGATTTTGGTTGCATCCTCCCAAGACATTCCTCTTTCTACACTTATCTGTGGACATTGAAAAATACACGTCATGGAGGCATACCCATACCACCAAGAGGCATTCAATGGAGCACAAGTAAATGTGACCCCCCCCCCCCCCCCCCCCCGAAATCCCCCCCCCTGCCATATATATCTGTACGAGTTCTGTTGCAGATAGCAGCAGCAAGACAATTTTAAGGCAGTGGTCAAATCTGGACAACTGGTATAGTTGCTGGAAAATCTCACAAGAAAAAACATGGAAGATTTCTGTAGCTGTGTAGAACAACTTGTGTTCAATGTACTCTAACGCTAGCGCATGGATTGCCAGCCCATGAAGGATGCATAATTAGCATGGAATATGCCCCAAAGAGAGTGCACTTTATGTAATACAGTACTTCAGACATAAGCAGGCCAAATGATCACGGTAAGCCACTTCCCAGATTTTCTCTGGTACAATGATTGTGTGCTCAGATCCAGACACACACAGCAGACTTTGTAGGAAACTCTGCTGCCACTGGGTGTGTGCAGCAGCTCCATTCCACCCTTAAAACTGCACGTAGTGACCACAGGCTAGGCTGTGGGGCAGGGGGGTTTCTCCCACCACGTTTGACTATGCCTAGCTTCCCAAGTGTGTTAATCTCTCTACAACCATCCATGAGGGCAGAAGAACTGAGGGTATAATGCTTCCTCACTTCAGTTGCAAATCCTAGATGTATTCTAAGGGGATTGGGAGCCCCCTTAGCTTAACTGTGTCTAGTGTGGAGCAGTGGTAACAGGCAACCCCCTCCTAGCTCCCACATCCAGCAACTTAAATCTAGCACCCATTTCTCCTGTGCAGGATCGGACGCTATGTGACCGTCTGGCCGCTTAATATATTTCCAGGTCTCTGCTCCCGATCAAGGAACAATGGGTACGGGAAACACAGGGGTCTCACAATTTTCTGTGGCTAGTGTGATATTTCTTGGAGGCGATAAAATAAGGATAGGCGATAAAAGAAGATAGAAAAACTAAAGTTAGACAACAGATGGGGATCTAGAGAGAGGGAGAGAGATTTTGAAGGTATATTATAAGGTGCCCAAGCTCCTACCAGAGAACTTTATACTCCAGTGTTCTAAAGTCTCCCACAAATGGAAGAGATTCAAATTCAACAAATATGCTATAACCTCTTTGGAAATAAGATTTCATAAAAAAAAAAAAATCACATCCTTAAATGTCAGTTTTTAACACTTACTGTGTACAATTCCACATGACCTGAGGTGGAATACCCTGGAGTCAGGAACTTCTTAACCTCAGCTTTCCTTACTTTTTCATCCCCAGAACCAAGATCTACAATATAGCAATAGACATTATGCTTAGTACAGTCAGAATTTTTAATATAAAGAATATATAAAGAATCACTCTCAAAGTACTGCTCTTTACCTAAAATTCCCATGTCATATTTGCCATTCTTCTTAGCGTTCTGTATAACAGCATAGAGCGTGTCAGAAAAGTTCTGAAATAGTGCATTTTGTTGGTGCACTTCCATGCCTAAAATACGGTTAAGAAATTTTCCAATGTTGTTGTAATCTGAAAAAAACATGAATTCTGTTTTAGTTCCATCCACAGAAAGTTCCATCTACATCTGTTTTTCTATAGGTGTATTGCACAAGCACACACTGTTTCTTTCATTACACTTTCCAAAACATAAGTGCAATCTCTAAACTCTGAAAAGTTTATCAAATCCATTTAGACTTCTTAAAAAACACCTTTCACATGATACTTATTTCCTATTATGTCCCTTTTAAGGATTAACTGAAAACGGATGGCTGGAAAAAGGAGATTAACCAAATACATGCATGTTCCTGCGAATGTGGCAGTGTTCATGATTTTCCTTATGCATGCCCAACACCTTTCACTTCTCATATCATACCTTTATCAAGAGTCAAAATCCCAGATCGGTCTTCAACATTTATTAGCCCAACTCCAATTAATCCTTGGCGAACATCTAAAAGTAAAAGAACAATTAAGCAATAAGAATAAAATCTTCAAAACAGTAATTTGTGTAACAGATGAACACACAGATGACTAAAGTAATAAGAAAAGATGACTAAAGTAATAAGAAACATGAATACTCTACTGCAGTTTCTTAAGGTTTGAGCTCTTCACCCTTTGCATTACTTCTCTCCATTTCAGCCCTTCTGTACAGGGAACATGTAGAAATATTGTCCGCTGAAAATGGTGATGGGTGTAACAAACTATCAGCATCTCTCAGCCAGTATAGTTTGCTTAAGACTACATCTGTCAGGATGCAAGCCACAAGGTCATCTGTCCATGTGATCTGGCATCGCTAAAGCTTGATTAAGAAGTTTGTCAGCATCGTGCTCGAGTCCAAACTGTATGGGCATGAGCTTGGATTTAGCTGCAGTTGCCTATTCCTATTTTGTGGTATTCATATTCCCAATACCAGTGATGTCCTCCTCTGTGTCTCCTGTATTCTTGCTACTTTCTGCAGGTGTAGGAACAATATCCATGAGCTCACCATCATTTGTCACTCAAGCAAGTCTGGCTCCTGACTCCGATTGGAAGAATGAGCCTGGGTATCAGTGGGCCAGTTCATCAGGTGGTGTATCTTGGCCACAGGCATAACACTTTGAAGCTAGAGCTTTAATGGACATGGCAGCGCAGTAACTGGACCTAAGCACATGATACCTGGAAAATGAAATTGCTTAATCAAGTTCTTTGGGGATGGCTGCTTGTCTTCTGCTAGTATGGCTAGACAGCCACATCTTGTTCTTTTAATTGGCAGCCTTTCCCAACATGGAAGGCTCCCAGACTTGCACCCATTCCTCCACTGCACACCTGTAGTGAACCTGAGATCCTGTAGGTCATGGCCCCTCCTTGTGGCTTCATACATGGGGACTAAGTACACCCTGCTATGAAGATGCATTATTCAATGCCAGGGCCTTCAGCAGTCTCTAGTGACTGATAGAATTTAAGGATCTCCAGTTCTAGACATGCTGCTAGTAGAGTATTGTGCTTAGTGATATCCTTGAATGGGTCCATCTTTACTGATCACTGGGAAACCTCATACAATTTTGTTAACACATCTCTATTGAGCTGGTAAGCCAAAATTTGTCCCTAGTTAAATTGAGTTTAGATGTTACTCATTTACAGGGGTTCACAGTGGTCAGTAACTTGTCACTAATCTGCTTTAAAATTTTTTAAAGTTCTATACTTTATGTAAAACACACTTAGCTGATTTTACAAATTGTGCCCCCTGGAAAGGCTGGACTGTTGTAGTGAATATTCATATGCAAGGAGTTGGGGCTGAAGCACAAGGCTTTAGCAAGTAGTCATGTATGAATCAAGTTATCCTATTATTATTGCTCTTGCTATCTAGTAGGTATTCATTTGTATACAAGACCTGATTGGGGCTACACAATTCCAGTAGACATTTGCAGGGCACATACCCTTGAAACACTTCTGCCCTACAGCGTCTCCTTCAAAAGGATGATAACATTAAGGCATTTTTTCTGGCCTGCAGGAACTTTCATATTCAGGAGGACAGCCCTGAATGCTAGAAAAATAACCACCTTCGCCCCGCAACTCCAAGAAGTAAATTCATCTCAATCTATGACCCCTTACTACTGAAAGAGAACACAGGATTTGTGTGCTTATGTTAAATCCTTTTCTCTGAATCCATTGGATGGACATTGGAACATTGAGTATACAGCGGCTCAGCTAGAACTGTTTTGTATTTTAAAAAGCTTAGTCTTATTTCTACCTCTACTTCAGTGTTTTTCAACCGCTGTGCCGCGGCACACTAGTGTGCCGTGAGCGGTTGCCAAGTGTGTCGCTGCCCACCAGACATGCCCGCTGCCACCACCCACCAGAGATGCCGTCGCCTGTCAGAGGTACCTGCCGGCTACCGCCGCTGTCACTAGCTGTCTCGGGCAGCGCTGTCCTCTTCCGCAAGCCGGCCCATGACCTATGGTGACGTGCGTGACTCATAGGTCTCACACGCCACGTAGCCTTGCCGCCCGCCCACTGCTGCAGGACTCCTGAGTCTCCATTCCTTCTCAGTGCTCCTCAGTCCTCACTGCTCGCGCCACAGGCTGAGCGGGAGAGCTTTTATACAGCCACAGGTTAAATTCAAATAATCATGTTTTTATTTATGTATGGAATTACTGGGGGTGGCAGGCTGTGTGGGGAATTACTGGGGGGGCAGGCTTTGTATGGAATTACTGGGGAGGGCAGGCTGTGTGTGGCATTACTGGGGGGGGGCAGGCTTTGTATGGAATTACTGGGGAGGGCAGGCTATGTGGGGAATTACTGGGGGGGGCAGGCTTTGTATGGAATTACTGGGGAGGGCAGGCTGTGTGTGGCATTACTGGGGGGCAGGCTGTGTGTGGCATTACTGGGGGGGCAGGCTATGTGGGGAATTACTGGGGGGGCAGGCTTTGTATGGAATTACTGGGGAGGGCAGGCTGTGTGGCATTACTGGGGGGGCAGGCTGTGTGTGGCATTACTGGGGGGGCAGGCTATGTGGGGAATTACTGGGGGGGCAGGCTGTGTGTGGCATTACTGGGGGGCAGGCTATGTGGGGAATTACTGGGAAGGGGGGGGCAGTACAGAGATTAACAAGACAGTAGAAAACTAAGATTCTCCAACAACATTCAAATATTACAAGGACTTAGATGTAGAAGTGGAAAACATCTTCCCAATTATAAGGAAGCCTGTAAACACTGTATTGATATGGCCAAGATTTGAGTCCAACCAGGCCCCAATGTTGGTGCTGTGTTGAAACCAATAATAGGGTGTGAGGTACAAGGTATTAACTCTTTCACACCTCAATAGGACACGCGTGACAAGCAAACTTCAACATAGACTGGCCTAAAGATTTAGCCTGACTAGTACTGCTAGATCAGAGGAAACACGCTGCTCGTATTGGAAACGACACTCCCTAGCAGGAAATGAACAGTCCATTACCGGTGGGCACTCATTAGGCACAAGATCCTCTCTGCCTGTTGTCTGCTGCACCAGTGTCTATTGTCCCTACCTACTACTTGTTCCTAGTAACATACAGCCTTAGGAGCTGAAAGCAATAGCAAAAATAAATAAAAATTAATGACTGAAGTAAACCAATCTGCCATAGGTAGCATAATAAAATCACACGACTTCTTTCGCAATTACTACTGAATTCTTGGCAGACTAGAGAAATTAGTGGTTGAGGAGTTTAGACTTTGTATATTATTTTCTAAAAAAACCCAAAGCTACTAGCTGAGCCACTGCACCAAGTGTACCCCAATGGGACCATTCAGAAAACACATTTCCAAACTATAGGCAGATGTGGAGAGTGATAAAGCGGAGAGAGAAACTACCAACCAATCCACTCCTGTCATTTTTCAAACTCAGCCTGTAACACAGTAGTTAAGAGCTGATTGGCTGGTACTTTATTATTGTTCACTCTAGGCAGTTTTAGCAGGGCGCCGCGCCCTGCCCGTTTTTTAGAAGGCAAAACCCGCCCTGCCCCTTTTACGGCGTCCTGCTAGAACAGCCGCCCGCTTTTTGCCCTCCCAGCGTTTAAAGATGCTGTGCGCATGCGTATTGTGAGAGCTGGGGGAAGCCCAGCACCGACGGAGGTGCTGGGCATGCCCCCAAAAGTGACGTCGACGGCCACAGATGCCTTCTATAGTAGAGTCTGTGGGCCGCACCGCCCACTAAAATGACGTGGGCGCGGCCTCGCCCCCTAATTTGCATGGCCGCTTCGCCGCGCATGCCAATGTGCTCCCGAACTCCGGCGCCCTGCCTCATCCTAGAAGGACCACTACTTTATCACTCTACAAGGCTTAATACATCTCTCTCTATACTTGTATTAGAACGACAAATCGTACATGAACGGCTAGCTTCCAGCAATTGAGAATAACATACTCTACAGTAAATTGGTGTATTGTCACAGAGAGCATTCTGTGTGGCGTCACAACGAGCTATTCCTCTTCTCTCCTGCATTTATTATACATTCTTTAGATATTTCTAAAAAGAATACATTAAAAAGTTGTGGAATAATAGTTGAATCTGTAAATTTAAGTGTGAAATACATAAATGGAGCTGCGCACTACTCACCTTTAAAGAAATCACCAGGATAATCGGAAGGCGGAGATACCAAAGGAGCATCGAGATTTACAATTGATTTCATAACAATTTCCAAAGCATTTCTACCATACTGCAGGGAAACACACCATGAGTGTCAAAGAAACACAGCCAAATTAAATCTGTATCAGCACAAGGAAGACTCTCATAAGATAAATGAATCACACAGTTTTACCTTGTTATCAAAGTTAAAGCGACTCAAATCCCTGGATTCTGTTGCTCTCCTGTCACCGTGTGTTAAGGCGCCCTAGAACGGAAAGCATATCGATATTAGGATTCATTCTCCACGTGACAAACTAGGAAATTCTTACACAAATTTCTTAAGCATGCTGAAAAGTGGCATAAAAATAGGCTAAAAAGTAGCCAATATGAAGCATAGAGCACAACATTTAAAAGATGTCTAGAATATGATTATGTGCATATTTACCAAGCTCTCCAGTCTTTTTGCAACAATTGAAGCAAATCTTTGTTCTCCAGCTAACTCAGAGATTAGGAAGACATATTCCGGAGCAGTTACTTGATTAGATCTGTGCGTTCTGCCTACAAGGAGTAGGAAGTGTTACAGGAAAAGCTTTAAGACCGGATCACCAGCAAAGGAACAGGTTGCAAAGGATTTTTTGCAGATCTAACTAAAAATAGGAATTTAATACCTACTGGTAATTACTTTTCTCGTAATCCGTAGGGGATACTGGGATGGAATTAGTACCATGGTGGTATAGATTGGGTCCATTGGAGTCTGGCACTTTAAGAAATCTTCAGTGTGTGCTGGCTCCTCCCCTCTATGCACCTCCTGCAGACTCCGTCTAGGAAAACTGCGCCCGAGGAGACGGACATACTTTGAGAGAAGGGAAAAAAAGAAAAAGACAATAGTGGCGAGGTCATGAACCAACACACAACAGTACACAAACAGTAACAAGGGATAGCAACGCTATCCAGAACAGGAACAGGGACAGCAACAGCAGACCCAACCAAGAAAACCTTACAACCAGGTCAGCAGGAAACATGAAGCACTGAGGCGGGCGCCCAGTATCCCCTACAGACTACGAGAAAAGGAATTACCGGTAGGTATTAAATTCCTATTTTCTCTCATGTCCTAGGGGATACTAGGATAGTATTAGTACCATGGGGAAGTTCCAAAGCTCCTACAACGGGTGGGAGAGTACCGAGACCCCTGCAAAACCGCCTGACCAAACTGAATGTCCTCTCCGGCAAAGGTATCAAACTTACAGAACTTCACAAACGTGTTCGGACAAGACCAAGTAGCAGCTCAGCATAACTGTAAGGCCGAGATGCCACGGGCAGCCACCCAGGAAGAACCCACCGACCTAGTGGAGCGGGCCTGAATAGAACTCGGCAGTGGCAACGCTGTTGAAGAATAAGCCTTTTGGATAGGCATCCTTAGCCAACGAGCAATGGACTGCTTGGAGGAAGGACATCCAATCTTGTGAGCGTCGTAAGAGACAAAAAGGGAGTCAGACTTCCAGTGACAAGCTGGCCTTTCGACGTAGATACTCAAAGCCTGAACCACATCCAGAGATTTCGGAGCAACAGACGTGTCCGACATCACCGGAATCACTATCAGTTGATTAATGTGAAAAGCAGACACCATTTTCGGCAAAAATTGTGGGCGAGTCCTGAGATCCGCCCTATCCTCGTGAAATATCAAATAAGGGCTCTTACAGGATAAGGCCCCCAGTTCCAACACACGAGTTGCAGAGACCAATGCCAGGAACACGATAGTCTTCAAAGAAAGATATTTCAAGTCCACCCTGTGTAAAGGTTCAAACCAGTCCAATTGGAGAAAGGTCAGGACCACCGCGAGATCCCACGGAGCCGTGGGAGGGACAAAGGGTGGTTGAATGCGAAGGACACCCTTTAAGAATATCTGTACCTCCGGAATTACAGCCAGCTGCCTCTGGAAGAATAAGGATAGAGACTAAATCTGAACCTTGATGGAGCCTAAATGTAGGCCCATAGCCACGCCTGCTTGCAGCAAGAGCAGAAAACGGACAGGTTGAAATTCTACAGTAGAATATTTTCTACCCTCACACCAACAAGCCTATTTCTTCCAGATACGGTGGTAATGCTTCGATGTGACCACCTTATGGACTTGGATCATAGTCGAGATAACCCTGGAGGGAAGACAGTTTCTGGCTAGAATATCCCTCTCAACTTGCAAGCCGTCATAGGTAGCCGCACTAAGTCTGGATAGACGAAAGGACCTTGTTGAAGAAGATCCTTGAGAAGTGGTAGAGGCCTGGGCTCTTTGAGAGACATGGTCAGGAGGTCCACATACCAGGCCCGGCGAGGCCAACCTGAGGCAATTAGAATTGCTTGAACGTTTTCCCTTTCAAGTCTTTTTAGAACTCTGGGAATGAGAGGAATTGCAGGGAACAGATAGACGAACTCGTAAGTCCATGGTGCCGTCAGAGCGTCCACCGCTGCAGCCTGCGGATCAGTCGTACTGGAACAGTAGCGACGCAGCTTCTTGTTGAGACGAGAAGCCATTATGTCTGTCTATCAGCGGGCAGCCCCACACAGTTGAACCAGCTGTTAAAACACTTGAGGGTGAAGGCCCCATTCCCCTGGATGGAGGTTGTGCCTGCTGAGGAAGTCTGCTTCCCAGTTGTACACCCCGGAATGAATGTGACCGATACGGCCCTTGCGTTGGCTTCTGCCCAGAGGAGTATTCTTGGCACCTCTCGCATTGCAGCCCTGCTTTTTATTTCACCCTGTCGGTTTATGTACGTCACCGCTGTGGCGTTGTCAGACTGTACATATACGGCATGATGTTGGAGGAGACAGGAGGCCTGTAGAAAGGCATTGCAAATCGCCCTGAGTTCCAGAACATTTATCGGAAGAGAAGACTCATGACTGGACCACCTCCCTTGGAACTGAGCCCCTTAGGTCACAGCCCCCCAACCGCGGAGGCTTGCATTCGTTGTCAGAGTCCAATACGGAGTTCCGAAACGCCGACCCTCCACAAGGTGAGAGACTTGTAGCCACCATAACAGAGATCCTTGCTTTTGGCGGCAGGGATATTCTCTGGTGCATGTGCAGGTGAGACCCCGACCACTTGTCCACCAGATCCCGCTGGAACCTGCAGTACCGGATTGCCTTGTAGGAAGCCACCATCTTGCCTAGTAGTTGGATGCAAAAGGTGCACCGAGATCCTGCGGGGCCTGAGCACAGAGCGGACCATAGCCTGAATTGTTAAGGCTTTGTCCATAGGGAGGAATACTTTCTGAGACACCGTGTCCAGTATCATCCCCAGGAACCTCTGCGACGGTTACAGGTGTGATTTTTGGAAATTTAGGATTCACCCATGGTCCGTATGAAGACGTGTATTCAAGTTGATGCTTTGTAACAGATGCTCCATGGACACTGCCTTTATGAGCAGATCGGCCAAGTAAGGGACTATGTTCACTCCCATCATGCGGAGTTGCAGCATAATTTCCACCATAACTTTTGTTAATACCCTCGGGGCCGTGGAGAGGCCAAAGGCAAGGCCTGGAACTGGTGGTCCTGTATTGCGAATCTGAGATAAGCCTGATGAGGGTGCCATATCGGGATGTGCTGATATGCATCTTTGATATCCAGGGATACCAGGAATTCCCCTTCTTCCAGAAACCACCGCTTTTACAGATTCCACATTGAACTTGAACACGCGTAGATATAGGTTCAGAGATTTGAGGTTCAAGATTGGCCGTGCCGAACCGTCCGGTTTTGGTACCACAAATAGGCTTGAATAAAATCCCTTGCTTCTGAGCAGAGGGGGACAAGAACAATAACCTGTGTGTGGAGAAGTTTTTGAATGGCGTCCTGCAAGGTAACTCTTGCAACAGGTGAAGCTGGTAAGCCTGACCTGAAGAATCTGAGGAGGGAGTGCTTGAAACTTCAAACAGTAGCCCTGGGCTATGAGATCCCTCACCCAAGGGTCCCGGGCAGGACTATGCCGTTACCTGGGCGAAATACTGCAGTCGAGCACCCACCTGAAAGTCCCCCTGCAGCTGGGGCCAACCGTCACGCGGAGGGCTTTGCAGATTAAGAACCTGAAGTCTGGTCCAGTAATCCAGCAGCCGCCGGTCTGCAAGATTTTCCTCTATTTCCTCCGGCTGAATTTGAGGCACCCCCGGCCCTGCCTCTAAACCTGGCCACACGAAAGGACTGTAGAGAGGGACCGGGATAAGGATGTCTAGCCGGAGGCGCAGCAGATGGCAGATAGGTGGACTTACCTGCCGTAGCTTGAGAAATCCAGTTGTTTAATTCCTCCCCAAACAGGGCATCCCCCGTGAAGGGAAGGTTCTCCACGCCTTTTTTGAATCAGCATCCGCTTTCCACTGTCGCAGCCACAGAGCTCTGCGAGCCGTGACGGCCATTAATGAGGCCTCACTCATGAAGTTAGCAGCATCCTGGATATGCTGCAGTAGAGTCAGGATCTCATCCTCAAGCAAAGTAACAAACCCCTCAAATACATTAACAGACCATTTAACCATGACCCGGTGTGATCCAACTGCAAGCAATGGTGGGCCTCTGTGCGACTACTGCAGTGTAAATGGATTTGAGTGCAGTCTAAATTTTACGGTCAGCAGGGTCTTTTAGAGAGAGAGAGCACCAGGTACAGGCAGCACAATCTTACGTGACAGCCTGGACACTGGAGGTATCCACAATTGGAGGGTAATCCCATACCTTCCTATCCTCAGGAGGAAAAGAGAAGGAATTCAGCAACCGCTTAGGGGTTTGAAATTTCTTGTTAGGATTAACCCACGCCTCTTTACAAAGTGAGTTTAATTCCTTGGAGACAGGAAAAGTGGCAGTAGATTTTGGTTTTACATTAAAAAACAACTCTTCATCAGGTTCTGTCTCTTTATCCAGTATATTGAGGACTTCCCTAATAGGATATAATAAGAATTTACTTACCGATAATTCTATTTCTCATAGTCCGTAGTGGATGCTGGGGACTCCGTCAGGACCATGGGGAATAGCGGCTCCGCAGGAGACAGGGCACATCTAAAGAAAGCTTTTAGGATCACATGGTGTGTACTGGCTCCTCCCCCTATGACCCTCCTCCAAGCCTCAGTTAGGTACTGTGCCCGGACGAGCGTACACAATAAGGAAGGATCTTGAATCCCGGGTAAGACTCATACCAGCCACACCAATCACACTGTACAACTTGTGATCTGAACCCAGTTAACAGTATGATAACAAACGAAGTAGCCTCTGAAAAGATGGCTCACAACAATAATAATAACCCGATTTTTGTAACAATAACTATGTACAAGTATTGCAGACAATCCGCACTTGGGATGGGCGCCCAGCATCCACTACGGACTATGAGAAATAGAATTATCGGTAAGTAAATTCTTATTTTCTCTAACGTCCTAGTGGATGCTGGGGACTCCGTCAGGACCATGGGGATTATACCAAAGCTTCCAAACGGGCGGGAGAGTGCGGATGACTCTGCAGCACCGAATGAGAGAACTCCAGGTCCTCCTTAGCCAGAGTATCAAATTTGTAAAATTTTACAAACGTGTTCTCCCCTGACCACGTAGCTGCTCGGCAAAGTTGTAATGCCGAGACCCCTCGGGCAGCCGCCCAAGATGAGCCCACCTTCCTTGTGGAGTGGGCCTTTACAGATTTAGGCTGTGGCAGGCCTGCCACAGAATGTGCAAGTTGGATTGTGCTACAGATCCAACGCGCAATCGTCTGCTTAGACGCAGGAGCACCCATCTTGTTGGGTGCATACAATATAAACAACGAGTCAGATTTTCTGACTCCAGCTGTCCTTGAAATATATATTTTTAATGCTCTGACAACGTCCAGTAACTTGGAGTCCTCCAAGTCGCTAGTAGCCGCAGGCACCACAATAGGCTGGTTCAAGTGAAAAGCCGAAACCACCTTAGGGAGAAAATGAGGACGTGTCCGCAGTTCTGCCCTGTCCGAATGGAAAATCAGATATGGGCTTTTGTACGATAAAGCCGCCAACTCTGAAACTCTCCTGGCTGAAGCCAGGGCCAGTAGCATGGTTACTTTCCATGTAAGATACTTCAAATCTACAGATTTGAGAGGCTCAAACCAATGAGATTTGAGAAAATCCAAAACTACGTTTAGATCCCACGGTGCCACTGGGGGCACAATCGGGGGCTGTATATGTAGTACACCCTTGACAAAAGTTTGTACTTCAGGCACTGAAGCCAATTCCTTCTGGAAGAAGATTGATAAGGCCGAAATTTGAACTTTAATAGACCCCAATTTGAGGCCCATAGACAATCCTGCCTGCAGGAAATGTAAGAATCGACCCAATTGAAATTCTTCCGTTGGGGCCTTCTTGGCTTCACACCACGCAACATATTTTCTCCAAATGCGGTGATAATGTTGTGCGGTCACTTCCTTCCTAGCCTTAATCAAGGTAGGAATAACTTCCTCTGGAATGCCCTTTTCTTTTAGAATCCGGCGTTCAACCGCCATGCCGTCAAACGCAGTCGCGGTAAGTCTTGGAACATACAAGGTCCCTGCTGAAGCAGATCCCTTCTTAGAGGTAGAGGCCACGGATCCTCCGTGAGCATCTCTTGAAGTTCCGGATACCAAGTTCTTCTTGGCCAATCCGGAGCCACTAGTATTGTTCTTACTCCCCTTTTCCGAATAATTCTCAGTACCTTTGGTATGAGAGGCAGAGGAGGAAACACATACACTGACTGGTACACCCATGGTGTTACCAGAGCGTCCACAGCTATTGCCTGAGGGTCTCTTGACCTGGCGCAATATCTGTCCAGTTTTTTGTTGAGGCGAGACGCCATCATATCCACCTTTGGTTTTTCCCAACGGTTCACAATCATGTGGAAAACTTCCGGATGAAGTCCCCACTCTCCCGGGTGAAGGTCGTGTCTGCTGAGGAAGTCTGCTTCCCAGTTGTCCACTCCCGGGATGAACACTGCTGACAGTGCTATGACATGATTTTCCGCCCAGCGAAGAATCCTTGCAGCTTCTGTCATTGCTCTTCTGCTTCTCGTGCCGCCTTGTCTGTTTACGTGGGCTACTGCCGTGATGTTGTCCGACTGGATCAACACCGGCTGACCCTGAAGCAGCGGTTTTGCCAAGCTTAGAGCATTGTATATCGCTCTTAGCTCCAGTATATTTATGTGAAGAGACGTCTCCAGGTCTGACCATACACCCTGGAAGTTTCTTCCCTGTGTGACTGCTCCCCAGCCCCGTAGGCTGGCATCCGTAGTCACCAGGACCCAGTCCTGTATGCCGAACCTGCGGCCCTCTAACAGATGGGCACTCTGCAACCACCACAGGAGAGACAACCTTGTTCTTGGTGACAGTGTTATCCGCTGATGCATGTGCAGATGCGATCCGGACCATTTGTCCAGCAGATCCCACTGAAATGTTCGTGCATGGAATCTGCCGAATGGAATTGCTTCGTAAGAAGCCACCATCTTTCCCAGGACTCTTGTGCATTGATGTACTGACACAGTTCCTGGTTTTAGGAGGTTCCTGACCAGTTCGGATAACTCCCTTGCTTTCTCCTCCGGGAGAAACACCTTTTTCTGAACCGTGTCCAGAATCATTCCCAGGAACAGCAGACGTGTTGTCGGGGTCAATTGAGATTTTGGAAGATTCAGAATCCACCCGTGTTGCTGAAGCACTACTTGGGTTAGTGCTACACCGACTTCCAGCTGTTCTCTGGACTTTGCCCTTATCAGGAGATCGTCCAAGTAAGGGATAATTAATACGCCTTTTCTTCGTAGAAGAACCATCATTTCGGTCATTACCTTGGTAAAGACCCGAGGGGCCGTGGACAAACCAAACGGCAGCGTTTGAAACTGATAATGACAGTCTTGTATCACGAACCTGAGATACCCTTGGTGTGAGGGGTAAATTGGGACATGCAGATAGGCATCTTTTATGTCCAGGGACACCATGAAGTCCCCTTCTTCCAGATTCGCTATCACTGCTCTGAGTGACTCCATCTTGAACTTGAATTTCTGTATGTACAGGTTCAAGGATTTCAGATTTAGAATAGGTCTTACCGAACCGTCCGGCTTCGGTACCACAAATAGTGTGGAATAATACCCCTTTCCCTGTTGTAGGAGGGGTACCTTGACTATCACCTGCTGAGAATACAGCTTGTGAATGGCTTCCAATACCGTCGTCCTTTCTGAGGGAGACGTTGGTAAAGCAGACTTTAGGAACCGGCGAGGGGGAGACCTTTCGAACTCCAACATGTAACCCTGAGATACTATCTGCAGGATCCACGGGTCCACCTGTGAGCGAGCCCACTGATTGCTGAAAATCTTTAGTCGACCCCCCACCGCTCCTGAGTCCGCTTGTAAAGCCCCAGCGTCATGCTGATGGCTTTGTAGAACCCGGGGCGGGCTTCTGGTCCTGGGCAGGGGCTGCTTGCTGCCCTCTCTTACCCTTTCCTCTGCCTCGCGGCAGATAAGACTGTCCTTTTGCTCGCTTGTTTTTATAGGAGCGAAAGGACTGCGGCTGAAAAGACGGTGTCTTTTTCTGTTGGGAGGGGGTCTGAGGTAAAAAAGTGGATTTGCCGGCAGTTGCCGTGGCCACCAGATTCGATAGACCGACCCCAAATAATTCCTCTCCTTTATATGGCAATACTTCCATATGCCTTTTGGAATCCGCATCACCTGACCACTGTCGCGTCCATAAACTTCTTCTGGCAGATATGGACATCGCACTTACTCTTGATGCTAGAGTACAAATATCCCTCTGAGCATCTCGCATATAAAGAAACGCATCCTTTAATTGCTCTAGAGTCAATAAAATACTGTCCCTATCCAGGGTATCAATATTTTCAGTCAGGGAATCCAACCACACTACCCCAGCACTGCACATCCAGGCTGAGGCTATTGCCGGTCGCAGTATAACACCAGTATGAGTGTATATACTTTTCAGGGTAGTTTCCAGCCTCCTATCCGCTGGATCCTTGAGGGCGGCCGTATCAGGAGACGGCAACGCCACTTGCTTTGATAAACGTGTGAGCGCCTTATCCACCCTAGGGGGTGTTTCCCAGCGCGTCCTAACCTCTGGTGGGAAAGGGTATAATGCCAATAACTTCTTAGAAATTAGCAGTTTTCTATCTGGGTTAACCCACGCTTCATCACACACGTCATTCAATTCCTCTGATTCTGGAAAAGCTACAGGTAGTTTTTTCACCCCCCACATAATACCCCTTTTTGAGGTACCAGCAGTATCAGAGATCTGCAAAGCCTCCTTCATTGCCGTGATCATATAACGTGTGGCCCTGTTGGAAAATACGTTTGTTTCTTCACCGTCGACACTAGATTCATCTGTGTCGGTACCCGTGTCGACTGACTGAGGTAAGGGACGTTTTACAGCCCCTGACGGTGTCTGAGACGCCTGAGCCGGTACTGACTGGTTTTCCGGCCGTCTCATTTCGTCTACTGACTTTTGTAATGTACTAACATTATCACGTAATTCCATAACTAAAGCCATCCATTCCGGTGTCGACTCCCTAGGGGGTGACATCACCATTACCGGCAATTGCTCTGCCTCCACACCAACATCGTCCTCATACATGTCGACACACACGTACCGACACACAGCAGCCACACAGGGAATGCTCTAATCGAAGACAGGACCCCCTTAGCCCTTTGGGGAGACAGAGGGAGAGTTTGCCAGCACACACCAAAAGCGCTATAAATGTATATAAACAACCCTAAAAGGTGGTGTTTTTGTTATAAGCGCTTTTAATATATAAATATCGCCAATTTATGCCCCCCTTCTCTTTGTTACCCTGTTTCTGTAGTGCAGTGCAGGGGAGAGTCCTGGGAGCCTTCCTCACAGCGGAGCTGAGCAGGAAAATGGCGCTGAGGAGAATAAGCTCCGCCCCCTTTTCGGCTGGCTTTTCTCCCGGGTTTTGAGAAATCTGGCCTGGGTTAAATACATACATATAGCCTTAATGGCTATATGTGATGTATTCTTTGCCACTAAAGGTATTTAATATTGCTGCCCAGGGCGCCCCCAGCAGCGCCCTGCACCCTCCGTGACAGGTCAGTGAGAAGTGTGTAGCAACAATGGCGCACAGCTGCCGTGCTGTGCGCTACCTTCATGAAGACTGAAGAGTCTTCTGCCGCCTGTTTCCGGACCTCCGATCTTCAGCATCTGTAAGGGGGGTCGGCGGCGCGGCTCCGGGACGAACCCCAGGATGACCTGTGTTCCGACTCCCTCTGAAGCTATGTCCAGTAGCCTAAGACTCCAATCCATCCTGCACGCAGGTGAGTTGAAAATCTCTCCCCTAAGTCCCTCGATGCAGTGAGCCTGTTGCCAGCAGGACTCACTGAGATTTAAAACCTAAAAAAACTTTTTCTAAGCAGCTCTTTAGGAGAGCCACCTAGATTGCACCCTGCTCGGACGGGCACAAAAACCTAACTGAGGCTTGGAGGAGGGTCATAGGGGGAGGAGCCAGTACACACCATGTGATCCTAAAAGCTTTCTTTAGATGTGCCCTGTCTCCTGCGGAGCCGCTATTCCCCATGGTCCTGACGGAGTCCCCAGCATCCACTAGGACGTTAGAGAAATTAGGGCTTCCACACCCTGAGACAGTATTGTCACCTGTGTCCACGTCCACTTCACCTTCTTCCAAATCTGGCATTTCAGAGTCAGATTGGAGTATATGTGGGAGTGGGAGACCAGAAAGGGGGGGGGGGTCTGAGGAGCCAGGATGCATAGACTAAAAAATCATCCACAGATTTCTTTAGCATTTGTCTTTCCTGTCTGGCAGTAGCCAATTCAGAATATTAGATACCATTCCTTTAAATTACTCTAACCACTCTGGTTCCTGTGTACTGCTTCACTGAGAAGGGAGAGAGCACTGATTACATAGTAGAGATCCCCCTGGAGAAGGGGAAAACTTTGTGTTGCAGGATGGACACACAGCCTTTTTGCCAGACATGCTGATACAGTAGAAAACACACACAGACACAGTAATAGTGAAATAACACAGGTGAAAACTGAACCCCAGACAGCCTGAATGGAATGAGAGAGGGGGAGGAGACCAACACACAAAGCCACAACAGCTAAAGCAGCGCTTTGCCGGGCAAAAACCAGAGCCTAAGATAAGGCAACTAGTTTTCTGACAATATTGTATGCTCCTCCCTTTCTATAAATCTCCCTGGTACCAGTACAAGGTGACTTTGGAAGATCTCTGGAGGAGCAGCGCTTCCCTACATGCAGCCTGGAGTCTAAAGCAGCAGGAAATGGCACCTCTGAGCCGCTAGTCCCGTTCTTCGAGAAACCCTGCCCCTTTAATGGCACGTGGTCCCCTGTGCAGAATTATACTGGCATTTGTCACCAAAATGCAAAAAACGGTGTTAAAACCCCTTTCTGTACCAGCCCGCCACGCCCTTATGCTGCCACTGTCACCAGGGATCCACTAACCGGGGCCACAGTGTCTGTACTCACCGCACCAGCGTCCACAGCATCTGCTAGGGGTGGCAGCATGCACGCACCCCCTGGGGGTATGCGAAACAGTACCTCAGGAGCTTTGTCCTGTCAGAGGGGATCCGGACCATTAACCATATAAGAGGGAGGTTGGTTGGATGGATGGATGGATTGATGGATGGGTGGGTGGATGGGTGGGTGGATGGGTGGAAGGGTGGAAGGGTGGAAGGGTCCCATCTCCCCCCCCCCCCCCCCCCCCCCCCCCCAAAGTCCCACGACGCAGGTAGACTGGTGCCAGCCAGTGCTGCCTGAAAATAAACTAAAACAAATTCTGAAGAAAACACTCTGGAGCTCCAGAGAATGCACCCAGCTCTTTGGGCACATTTTTCTAAACTAAGTCTGCAGGAAGGGCATAGATGGGCGGAGCCAGCACACACTGAAGATTTCTTAAAGTGCAGACTCCAATGGACCCAATCTATACCCCCATGGTACTCATACCATCCCAGTATCCCCCTAGGACGATAGGGAATTTTAAAAAATTAAATGCATATTGCATGAAAATGTATTGAAGGAGAAAAAAATATATTTTTCCCCCATCAGAGAGGTTTACAGTCCCCATCAGAGAGGTTTATGGTCCAATAAAACGGAGAACAAGCAGGATTAAAAAAAATAAACATTCTAGACTCACCGAACTGCTGAATGGCTCGATCCGCACTCCAAGGCAATTCCAGTGTCATGTGCACCCTTCGCCTCTGATTCTTAGCTCTGCGGTCAGCTTGTAATGAGATTCCAGAACTAGCAGCTTCTGAGATGATCGATATATTCTAAAAAAACACCACCAGACGTTAAACACACACACACACGCACACACTGACCATGTCATCAAGCAGGAAACACAGGACACATACCTTTTCACCATCCATGAACCTCTGCTTTTCAGTTATATTTAGAATTTCAACAGGTACATCAAGTTCTGACCTGGACTCATAAGATATGCTTCCATCATCATTGCTGACAACTCTGCCCTTCCGTCCAGTCATCTTTATTGGAATAAAAGGACAGCAATTCTTAAGTGTGGGGATAATACATTGTACAAAAGGGACAGACATTTACATACACAAGCTCTCTTAGCACTTCCACAAATCAACTTCAGTTTCATAAAAAAGTCCTAAAAAGTATGTTACCGCCCTCTTTATTTTCAGTTTATAGAAAAGAAAAAGAAAAAAAGGAAAAGAAAAATAAATAAATGTCGGAATCTGTATATTAGATGTGCCTTTATTTGGTATCCTCTGTGATACCCTGAGCTTTATTTTAAAATGTTCTGCATCATCTTCTTTTCGAAGACTGTATTGGTTTATACGACATTTTTCCAATAAAAATATTTCTTTAAAAAAAAAAAAAAAAAAGAGTAACAAAAAGTGTAAAGGTCACAATCCAGGGCCAAAACACAATTAACAGAAAAAAACAAAAACCCCAAACCAGTATTTTTGGACTTGCCAGTAATAGACTGTACATTTCTCTGAATCCATGGGGGGACAATAGGCTACTTCCCTGCACTGCTGTGTTCTTTTCTGTCTGTCTAATGGTTGTGTGTTGACTTTTACTTCTTTGTTGTAAGAACATGTTTGACCTTTAGTTAAGGGGAGATCTCAGATTTCTTTTGTTCCTCTCCTACTACTTGGGTTTGGTTAAACTTAACTGGGTCAGGTGGGGAATGGAGGGGTTTGGGAGGAGCCTGTTTCAAATGTATTCAGATTTAAAGTGGCAGGCTCCACACACACACCACTGTCATTACCTCTTTCCCCAGCATAGCTCCAGTGTCCCTAAAGGAATCTGAGAAATTTTTTTTTTATTGGCAAGTGTAAAAAATCCTTTTTTTCCTCCACCATCCATGTGTGCTATATAAATAACAAGAAAGAAAGAAAAAGAAAGAAAAGAAAACAAGAGAAAGAAAACAAAAAGAAAAAAAAAAGAACACAAAGAAAAAGAAAGAGAAAGAAAGAAAAAGAAAGAAAGAAAGAAAGAGAAAAAGAAAGAAAGAAAAAGAAAAAGAAAGAAAGAAAAAGAAAAAGAAAGAAAGAAAAAGAAAAAGAAAAAAAAAGAAAGAAAGAAAAAGAAAGAAAGAAAAAGAAAAAGAAAGAAAAAGAAAGAAAGAAAAGGAAAAAGAAAGAAAGAAAAAGAAAAAGAAAGAAAGAAAAAGAAAAAGAAAAAGAAAGAAAGAAAGAAAAGAAAGAAAAGAAAAGAAAGAAAATCCTATTTTTACTTTCATCAGCTGATCCTACCACCTATAACCCAGACGTTATCCCCGTGGAGTCCTGTGGAAGCCAAAAAGAAACTAGCAGATTACTGGTAGACTCCCTTCTCATACATACCCAGGCATGCTGCAGGGAGATCTCAAGGCTATGTACACACACACAGGTAGTGTGGGGCCCGGGGGACAGCAGGGGGGCGCACTATGGAGCCACAAGACCCTCATAAGCAGGGGAAGGGGACACTAACTGCTGCTTGTACCACAGAGTGTGCGGTAGGCAGTAGGAGCGCTGACAGCAGCTTCTTTGTAAGCTGTGGGAGGTCTTCCCTGACTAGCGTCCGGTCGCCAGGGACCCGGACCCCAACTTAAGTGGTAAAGGGTCCCTCCAGAGGTATCCATGTAGCAGGCTGACCAACCGTGTTCTGTCACCGTGTCACACCCACCGTGTTCTGTCACCCCCCCCGTGTTCTGTCACCGTGTCACCCCCCCCCCCCGTGTTCTGTCACCGTGTCACCCCTACCGTGTTCGGTCACCGTGTCACACCCCCGTGTTCTGTCACCGTGTCACCCCCACCGTGTTCTGTCACCGTGTCACCCCCACCGTGTTCTGTCACCGTGTCACCCCCACCGTGTTCTGTCACCCCCACCGTGTCACCCCCACCGTGTTCTGTCACCCCCACCGTGTTCTGTCACCGTGTCACACACCCCGTGTTCTGTCACCGTGTCACACACCCCGTGTTCGGTCACCATCACCCCCCCTCCCCGTGTTCTGTCACTGTGTCACACCTTTCCCCAGGGGCCATAGGACACTGGATAATTTGCTTGCTGCACAATAATTATCCTAAATAAAATGTTAATGTGTAAAAGGGGGCTCTACCTGCTGTAATGTGTAAAAGGGGCTCTATCTGGTGTAGTGTGTGTAAGTGGCGCTGTGTGGCGCAATTTGAATAATGGAGACTATTGTGCAGCCTAATATGAATCTGTATTATTTTTTGCCCACACCCCTTCCACATGAAGCACGTCCCTATATTATTGGCAAGTGGGGGGTGCTGCTATTTTGTATGTGGCCCTCGGATACTGACAGGAAATGTCAAGTGGCCCCTCAGCTGAAATAATTGCCCACCCCTGGCCTAGGCTATCAAAATCTTCACTATCTGACTGCTGGTCTTGCGCACTGAGGTCTGGCATAGAATCGTCAGAATGCAACATAGCAGAAACTGGTAAATCATAAGACAAATGAAATTTATCCCTACTACCCAAAATGGACTTGGACTTTTGGCAAGGCTGAGACCCCCTCCGGTAGTTCTAGCGGTCTCACCCTAGACTCAGATCTTGCCGCTTCCAGCTCCTGTTGAGCGGCGGCCAATTCTGATTGCAATCCAGCCCTGACATCCGCTAGCGTAGCCAATGGCGGGTCCTGGGATGAAACCGGAGCAGAAATTGTATTCGTAGCTGCATCCACAAAACATACTGTACATGTGGTATTGTTACAGACATGGCAGGGAAAATGCTTTTTAGGTTTTGCTGGTGCCTTACTCATTATGCAGACAGACAATACAATATACAAAAGACAGACAACTTGCACGACTCAGTAAAATAGTACTAAGGTGTGTCTATATATATATCTGGCCAAGAGCAGTGCATGTGGCCACTACTATATGAAACCTGATACCAAATTCCCACTAACACCCCTGCGCCTCCGGTGGAGTAGAGATGTAGGACAGGAACGTTCTGGAATCACAACAGGAAGACAGGAAGCATGGTTAAAATGGCCCCCATGCCCCACAGCGCAGGGTATATTTAACAAGTGCAGCAAACCCGTTCATATAGGCTTAACAGCCTGTGTCATTAATGCTGTCACCCCCTTTTTGCAGCCCACCGCTAAAGTGTATCCTCCCCCCCCCCCCCCCCCCTCCCTCCCACGTGGCCTGTGAACCGCTGTCTGAGCGGGAGTTACCGGGGAGCGGGTCCGCGATCGGGTGCAGGGAGCGCTGTAATGGAGAGCGGTCCTGCAGCGGCGGCCGGCGGGGTCTTAGCGGCGGAGGAGCGCGGAGCTGATCGGAGCGGTTGCTGGGGCGGCCAGTAAGGAGAGGCGGGTGCGGGCGCAGCTGCGCCGGCTCTGAACATTGCCCCCCCACACCGCGGGGCGGCAGCGTGCGCTGACCGCCCCCCCCCAGCATACCTGACTCCAGAAGCGATGGCAGTGACGGGGCTTCTATCTGTAAGCTCCGTCCAGCTGTAGCAGCAGGCTTGTGAGCTGCGTGTGGCTGTGAGGGTGCTCTTTGTGAGGACCGACACGCCATGCGCTGCACCGTGCAGCGGCACTATCCCGGACCCATGTTTTTAGTAGAAACTGGGAAGGGATGTGCTGAAGTTGTAAAAATCAAAATCAAAATATATTCACTAAGTGTGGCAGCCCCACACCAGCCCTGTTGCTCCGATGAGCACAGAAAAAACACTGAGGTACTCTGGGATATGGAGGGGTGGAGAGTTCTAAATTTAAATATTCAGTGCCCTGTTCCTGCGGAAGCCGTCCATATCCCAAGAGTACTCCAGTGACCCCTAGTGGATGAAAAAGAAATCAAAATTAAAAGCGTCCGATGAAAAGCGTAAACTTGACAATATGCCATTTACGACACGGAGTGGTAAGGAACGGCTGAGGCCCTGGCCTATGTTCATGGCTAGTGGTTCAGATTCACATGAGGATGGAAGCAGCACTCATCCTCTCGCTAGAAAACTGCAGTGCCACTCCTAGATGGGCCAGGTGTTTGTGTCGGCCACTTGGGACGCTTAGCCATCCAGCGACCTCGGTGCAAATTTTAAGATTAAAAATAATATTGTGAGGTGTTCAGAATAGACTGGAAATGAGTGGAAATCACGGTTATTGAGGTTAATAATACTATGGGATCAAAATGACCCCCAAATTCTATGATTTAAGCTGTTTTTGAGGGTTTTTTTTGTAAAAAAACACCCGAATCCAAAACACACCGAATCAGACAAAAAAATTTCAGGGAGGTTTTGCCAAAACGCGTCCGAATCCAAAACACGGCTGCGGAACCGAATCCAAAACCAAAAGACAAAAACCGAAAAATTTCCGGTGCACATCACTAGTTTATACCAAAGCTCCAGACCGGGCGGGAGAGTGCGGATGACTCTGCAGCACCGATTGAGCAAACATGAGGTCCTCATCAGCCAGGGCATCAAACTTGTAGAATTTTGCAAAAGTGTTTGAACCCGACCTAGTAGCTGCTCGGCAAAGCTGTAATACCGAGTCGCCCAAGATGAGCCCACCTTCCTAGTGGAATGAGCTTTCACCGATTTCGGTAACGGTAATCCAGCCGTAGAATGAGCCTGCTGAATCGTATTACAGATCCAGCGTGCAATAGTCTGCTTAGAAGCAGGAGCGCCAACCTTGTTGGCCGCATACAGGACAAACAGCGCCTTTGTTTTCCTAACACGAGCCGTTCTGGCTACATAAATTTTCAAAGCTCTGACCACATCAAGAGACTTTGAATCCGCCAAGGCTTCAGTAGCCACAGGCACCACAATAGGTTGGTTCATGTAAAAAGACGACACCACCTTAGGCAGAAATTGTTGACGAGTTCTCAATTCCGCTCTATCCACATGGAAAATCAGATAGGGGCTTTTGTGAGACAAAGCCGCCAATTCGGACACCCGCCTTGCGGACGCCAAGGCCAATAGCATGACCACTTTCCAAGTGAGAAATTTAAACTCAACCTTTTGTAAAGGTTCAAGCCAATGTGACGTAAGGAACCACGGTGCCACTGGGGGCACAAAGGGAGGTTGGATGTGCAGCACACCCTTCACAAAAGTCTGTACTTCTGGAAGTGAGGCCAATTCCCTTTGAAAGAAAATTGATAAGGCCGAAACCTGTACTTTAATGGAGCCTAACTTCAGGCCCGCATCCACACCTGCTTGCAAAAAGTGGAGAAAACAACCCAGCTGAAATTCTTCCCTAGGAGCCTTCTTGGATTCGCACCAAGACACATTTTCTCCAAATACGGTGAAAATGCTTCGCCGTTACCTCCTTTCTAGCTTTAAAGTAGAGTGGGGATGACTTCCCCGGGAATACCCTTTCTAGCTAGGATTTGGCGTTCAACCGCCAAGCCGTCAAACGCAACCGCGGTAAGTCCTGGAACACGCACGGCCCCTGCTGTAACAGGTCCTCTCTTACAGGAAGAGGCCAGGGATCTCCTGTGAGTAATTCCTGAAGATCCGGATACCAGGTCCTCCGTGGCCAATCTGGAACAACGAGTATCGCCTGAACCCTTGTTCTTCTTACGATCCTTATCACCTTTGGGATGAGTGGAAGTGGAGGGAACACATAGACTGACTGAAACACCCACAGTATCACCAGTGTGTCCACTGCTATAGTTTGAGGGTCCCTCGACCTGGAACAATAAGTCTGAAGCTTCTTGTTGAGGCGAGACGCCATCATGTCTATTTGAGGAAGTCCTCAACGACTTGTCACTTCTGCAAAGACCTCTTGATGAAGACCCCACTCTCCTGGTTGGAGATCGTGCCTGCTGAAGAAGTCTGCTTCCCAGTTGTCCACTCCAGGAATGAAGACTGCTGACAGAGCGCTTGCATGTTTTTCCGCCCAGCGAAGAATCTTGGTGGCCTCCACCATCGCCGCTCTGCTCTTTGTTCCGCCTTGGCGGTTTACGTGTGCCACGGCTGTAATGTTGTCCGACTGAATCAGGACGGGCAGGTCGCGAAGAATATGTTCCGCTTGCCGAAGGCTGTTGTAGATGGCCCTTAACTCCAGCACGTTTATGTGCAGACAAACTTACTGGCTTGACCATTTTCCCTGGAAATTTTGTCCCTGTGTGACTACTCCCCAACCCCAGAGATTCGCGTCCGTGGTCACCAGAACCCAATCCTGGATCCCGAACCTGCGACCCTCTAGAAGGTGAGAACTTTGGAGCCACCACAGGAGAGAAACCCTGGCCCTGGGTGACAGGCTTATCTTCCGATGCATGTGCAGATGGGACCCGGACCACTTGTCCAGCAGGTCCCACTGAAAAGTTCTTGCATGGAATCTGCCAAACGGAATGGCCTCGTAGGCCGCCACCATTTTCCCCAGTACTCGAGTGCAGTGATGAATCGACACTCTTGGCGGTTTCAGAAGTTCCTTGACCATGTTCTGGAGTTCCTGAGCCTTTTCCAACGGGAGAAAGATCCTCTGCAGTTCCGTGTCCAGAATCATGCCCAAAAACGACAGCCGAGTTGTCGGAATCAACTGCGACTTTGGTAACTTTAGGAGCCAGCCATGTTGCAGCACCTTCAGGGAGAGTGCAACGCTTTTTTGTAACTGCTCCCTTGATCTCGTCTTTATCAGGAGATCGTCCAAGTATGGGATAATTGTGACCCCTTGCTTGCGCAGGAGCACCATCATTTCCGCCATTACTTTGGTGAAAATCCTCAGGGCCGTGGAAAGACCAAACGGCAACGTCTGAAATTGATAGTGACAAACCTGTACAGCGAACCTCAGGAACGCCTAATGAGGAGGATATATGGGGACATGTAGGTATGCATCCTTTATGTCGACTGACACCATAAAATCCCCTCCAGACTGGAGATCACAGCTCGGAGAGATTCCATCTTGAATTTGAATCTTTTTAAATACAGGTTGAGGGATTTCAAGTTCAGAATCGGTCTGACCGAGCCATCCGGCTTCGGG
Organism: Pseudophryne corroboree; assembly: GCF_028390025.1. Taxonomy (NCBI): domain Eukaryota; kingdom Metazoa; phylum Chordata; class Amphibia; order Anura; family Myobatrachidae; genus Pseudophryne; species Pseudophryne corroboree. The sequence continues at coordinate 312,239,420 of NC_086444.1, read as the reverse complement.
ACCACGAACAGGGTTGAATAAAAACCCTTCTCCCTGTTGTAACGGGGGAACAGTGACAATGACTTGCTGGTGACACAGCATTTGTATCGCAGCACACACTACCTCTCTCTCTGGGTGAGAAACTGGTAAGGCCAATTTGAAAAATCATTGTGGAGGCACGTCTTTGAACTCCAGATTGTATCCTTGGGTCACAATTTCCAGCACCCAAGGATCCAGCCCGGAGCGAACCCAGACATGACCGAAGAGCTGAAGACGTGCCCCCAACAGTGCGGACTCCTGCAGAGGAGCCCCAGCGTCATGCGGTAGATTTGGTAGAAGCCGGGGAGGACTTCTGCTCCTGGGAGCTTGCCACAGCCGACGATCTTTTTCCTCTTCCCTTACCTCTGGCCGCGAGGAAGGAAGATCCACGTCCTTTTCTGAATTTATGAGACCGAAAGGACTGCATCTGGTATTGAGGCGTTTTCTTTTGCTGTGGAGGGACAAAAGGCAAAAAAGAAGACTTACCCGCGGTAGCTGTAGAAACCAGGTCCGCGAGGCCTTCACCAAATAAAACTTCACCTTTGAAGGGCAGGGCCTCCATAGCCTTTTTAGAGTCAGCATCACCATTCCACTGATGAGTCCACAACGCCCTCCTAGCCGAGACTGCCACGGCATTGGCCCTTGAAGCCAAGAGGCCAATATCTCTCGCCGGCTCCCTTAGATATATTGCCCTGTCCCTCATATGACCCAGCTTCAAAAGTACGTAATCCTTATCCAGGGTGTCTGTCAGATGACAAGTTATCTGCCCACCTTTCAATATCGCTACTCACCCATGCAGATGCCACAGCCGGCCTGAGCAGCGTACCCGTAGTAACAAAAATAGATTTTAAGGTAGTTTCCTGCTTACGATCCGCAGCATCCTTTAGGGCCGCCGTGTCAGGGGACGGTAGCGCCACCTTTTTGTACAAACGCGCCAGAGCTTTGTCCACCGTGGGTCAAGATTCCCACCGTAACCTATCCTGCGAGGGAAAAAGATACGCCATAGCAATCTGCAGTCTCTTGTCAAGGTATTCCCAAGCTTTTTCAAAAAGAGTTCAGTTCATGAGAGGAAGGAAACATTACCTCAGGTTTCTTTCCCTTAAACATACAGACCCTTGTGTCAGGGACAGTGGGGTCTTCTGTGATATGTAACACCTCTTTAATTGCCACAATCGTGTACTGAATACTCTTGGCCACCTTAGGATTTAACTTGGCCTCATCATAATCGACACTGGAGTCGGAATCCGTGTCGGTATCAGTGTTTGCTATCTGGGTAAATGAACGTTTCTGAGACCCTGAGGGGGCCAGAGATTGCGACAAACCATCTCTCATGGATTGTCTCCATGCTTGGTTCTGAGACTCAGATTTGTCTAACCTCTTATGCAATAAAGCCACACTTGCATTTAAAACATTCCACATATCTACCCAATCAGCAGTCGGCGGTGGCGACTGAGTCACTCCCACATTCTGTTCAGTCTCCACACTAGCCTCCTCCTGGGAAGAGCCTCCAACCTCAGACATGTCGACACACGCGCACCAAAACCACAAAACACACTGGGCTATAGGGGACAGACCCACAGGAAGGTCCTTCAGAGAGACAGAAAAGGAGTTTGCCAGATCACACCCAGCGCCCCACCGGTCTGAAGGAATTAAAAAACGCCCCAGACCTGTAAGCGCTTTTATACCAAATAATAAACACCAAAATTTTGTGCCCCCCCTTCTTTTCGTGCACCCTGTTACTTGTGTATAGCAGTGAAGGGCCAGGAGCAGCGTCTCTGCAGCAAGCTGTGGAGAAAATGGCGCTGGTTAGAGCTGAAGGAGGAAGCCCCGCCCTCTACCCGGCGCGCTTCGTTCCCGCTTTTATTTATACTGGCGGGGGTCTGTATACATTGCCTATGCAATGTATACCTTCATGCCAGTCTCAAATGAGGATATATTGCTGCCCAGGGCGCCCCCCCTGCGCCCATATAGAGCCGCTTGTGTGAGGGAGCAATGGCGCGCAGCGCGACCGCTGTGCGGTACCTCAGAAAGATCTGAAGTCTTCTGCCGCCTTTGAAGTCTTCTTGCTTCTACTACTCACCCGGCTTCTCTCTTCAGGCTCTGTGAGGGGGACGGCGGCGTGGCTCTGGGAACGAGCAGCTAGGCGCACTAAGTGATCAGACCCTCTGGAGCTAATGGTGTCCAGTAGCCTAAGAAGCAGGGCCTTTGAATTCACAGAAGTAGGTCTGCTTCTCTCCCCTCAGTCCCACGAAGCAGGGAGCCTGTTGCCAGCATTGCTCCGTGAAAATAATAAACCTAACAAAAGTATTTTTTTTAGAGAAAACTCAAAAGCTCCCCTAGTGTGCACCCAGTCTCCTCTGGGCACAGAATCTAACTGAGGTCTGGAGAAGGGGCACAGAGGGAGGGGCCAGTTCACGGCCATTAAAGTCTTAAAGTGCCCATGTCTCCTACGGATCCCGTCTATACCCCTTGGTCCTTTTGGAGTCCCCAGCATCCTCTAGGACGAAGGAGAAATCAGAATTAAATAACTAATGCAGAGAGTTCAACAATATTTTTATCTGTATCTTGCTTTACGCTGATGCGGCGTGACGCTGGATCTTGCGGAGACAGAGGTGAGCTGCGCTCAGTTATTTCAGCTGTGTCTGTTTGCTGCAAGCAGACTCCAGTGGGAACTTTTGGCAGGCTATTCGCTTGTAACAGAATGCTAGTTGAAGAGGGGAGAGATACATTCCTGGACAACTCCGCATCCAGGGGGCCAGACAATGAGTATTGTCAGTGAAGGTTGCCAATAGTAAGAGAGATGTATTTGAATCACTGATGCTGGCTTCACCCTCTCTCGGTGCTGTTCCAGGGATCTCCTATACTAAGTCTATGGGGGCAAATTGCTAATTTTGTTACAGATATGTACAAACGACAGACATACACTTTCCATCTACAGCCATCCTGCAGTTGTATGGTAAAGCCGCAGCATTGGACGGATGCTCGGATGGTTTGTGGAAAGAAACGGTTACAAATCTGTTAGATTAACAATGTGTCTCCACACATACCTGACTATATCCCCTACCAGCATAACACCAGGGTCACCCCCAGTAGTGGAGAAATGTAAACTAAGAAATGGAAAAGCTACATGTATAGTAAAATGGCCATGTTGTATATTACCTCTGCCACGTTATCAGGCCCTCCAAGTTCATCAATAAGCTCATCCAACGTGTTTGGAGGAAGAGCTTCTGCCAATTGATCTAGTTTATCCAGCAGTTCTTTCTTCATTTGCTGAGCCCTCTCCACTGCATCTTGACTGGTCACACAGCTGTTACTGGTATTGGTATTACTGGAAATGGCATTACTAGAAATGGCTGAAGAGAAAGAAGCATAGGGGGTCATTCAGAGTTGATCGCTCGCTACGGATTTTCGCAGCGCAGTGATTACGGCAGAATGGGGCTAATCTGCGCTTGCGTATGCACCACAATGCGCAGGCGTGTCGTACAAGTACAAAGAGCTTTGTGGTTTTGGTTCTAGCAACACTTCCAGTCGCACTGGCGGACGCAAGGAGATTGACAGGAAGTGGGAGTTTCTGGGTTTCAACTGACCGTTTTCTGGGAGTGTTTGGAAAACTGCAGGCGTGGCTGGGCGGGTATCTGACGTCAATACTGGGACCTTCGTCGCAGCAATCATCGCACAGAATAAGTAACTACAGGGCTGGTCTTGTTCTGCACAAAATGTGTTTCTGCCGCTAGGCTGCACAGTTGTTCACACTCCTGCAAAGCAAAAATACATTCCCCCGTGGGCAGCGACTATGTGTTTGCACGGCTGCTAAAACGAGATTTATGGTAAGAACTTACCTTTGTTAAATCTCTTTCTGCGAGGTACACTGGGCTCCACAAGGATTGGACAATGGGGTGTAGAGTAGGATCTTGATCCGAGGCACCAACAGGCTCTAAGCTTTGACTGTTCCCAGAATGCACAGTGCCGCCTCCTCTATAACCCCGCCTCCCTGCACAGGAGCTCAGTTTTTAGTTAACCAGCCCAATGCAGTAGCAGGAAAAGAGAAGACAACGGTTAGTAGCCACATACACCACACTCTCACGACAAGAGAAGTGTCAGCGGCTAACGCCATACCAACCCAAAGAAGCTAAGTGCGTCAGGGTTCGTTTTCTGCTGCGGGGTACACTGGGCTCCACAAGGATTGGACAATGGGGAAGTCCTAAAGCAATTCCTTATGGGAGGGAACGCACTGTAGCGGGCACAAGAACCCGGCGTCCAAAGGAAGCATCCTGGGAAGCGGCAGTATCGAAGGCATAGAACCTTATGAACGTGTTCCCGGAGGACCACGTAGCCCCCTTGCACAATTGTTCAAGGGTCGCACCACGTTGGGCCGCCCAAGAAGGTCCAACAGACAGAGTAGAATGGGCCGTAATGTGAGTAGGAGCTGATAGACCAGCCTTCACATAAGCATGTGCAATCACCATTCTAATCCATCTGGCCAGGGTCTGCTTGTCAGCAGGCCAGCCACGTTTGTGAAATCCAAACAAAACAAAGAGAATCAGATTTTCGAACAGAAGTAGTTCTCTTCACGTAGATACGGAGAGCCCGTACCACATCCAAAGACCTCTCTTTGGGAGACAGATCAGGAAAGAAGGGCCGGAACCACAATCTCCTGATTAAGGTGGAACGAAGAAACCACCTTAGGTAAATATCCGGGACGAGTCCGAAGAACCGCCCGGTCACGGTTAAAAATCAGATATGGGGACCTACAAGACAAGGCACCCAGATCCGACACTCTTCTAGCAGAGGCAATAGCCAGCAAGACCACCACCTTAAGGGAAAGCCACTTAAGGTCAGCTGAACACAGGTGTTAAAACGGAGGCTCCTGCAACGCCTCCAAAACCACGACAAGTCCCAAGGAGCCACAGGCGGGACATAGGGAGGTTGGATACGCAACACACCCTGAGTGAAAGTATGATCATCAGGTAAAGTCGCAATTTTTCTCTGAAACCACACCGACAAGGTAGAAATATGAACCTTGAGGGAGGCCAGACGCAGGCCTAAATCTAGGCCCTGCTGCAGAAAAGCCAAAAGTTTGGCTGTACTAAACTTGGAAGCGTCATAATTATTAGATGCGCACCAAACAAAGTAGGAATGCCAGACTCTATAGTAAATCCGAGCAGAAGCCTGTTTCCGGGCCCGCAGCATAGTTTTAATGACCTCTTCAGAAAAACCCTTAGCCCTCAAGACTGAAGCTTCAAGAGCCACGCCGTCAAAGACAGCTGGGCTAGGTCCTGGTAGACACAGGGGCCCTGAACGAGGAGGTCTGGGCGTTGTGGAAGCAGAAGTGGACACACTATAGGCCTTGCAAGTCTGAGAACCAGTGCCATCTGGGCAACGCCGGAGCCATGAGAAGCAGATTTCCTTTTTCTTGCTTGAACTTCCGAATTACCATGGGCAGGAGTGACACCGGAGGGAACACGTACGGCAGCCGAAACCTCCACGGCACCGCCAGCGCATCCACGAATGCTGCTTGAGGATCCCTTGTTCTTGCTCCGAAGACCGGAACCTTGTGATTGTGTCGAGACGCCATCAGATCTACATCTAGAAGACCCCACTTTTCCACTAGGAGTTGAAACACTTCTGGATGCAGGCTCCACTCGCCGGCACGCATGTCCTGACGACTGAAAAAGTCCGCTTCCCAATTCAGGACTCCCGGAATGAATATTGCCGATATGGCCGATAGATGGCGTCCCGCCCAACGTAGAATCCGTGAGACTTCCTTCATTGCTGAACGGCTTCGAGTGCCGCCTTGATGATTTATGTAAGCCACAGTGGTGGCGTTATCCGACTTTATTTGAACAGGACGGTTCTGAATTGAATGCTGGGCCAGGTTCAACGCATTGAAGACCGCCTGCAATTCCAGAAGAGCCACCAAAGTAGCGACAGACTGACCTCCGGAGTCAATGAGATCATGTGAGACCTGATCCGGTGAGGCAGGCCATCCCACTTGGCTAGAATCAGCCTCTGGAGGGGCTGAGACTGGAATTGAGCATACTCCACCATGTCTAATGCTGAGACCATGAGGCCCAGCACCTGCATTGCCAAATGTATCGACACTTGCGGACGAGAAAGTAGCTTCAGGACTTTCTCCTGAGACAAGAACAACTGCTGGTTGTGAGTGTCCAATAGCGCTCCCAGGTGCACCATGCTCTGAGCAGGGACCAGGGAGGATTTCTTCCAGTTGATTAGCCACCCGTGGGCTTGTAGAATCTGGACCGTCATATCCAGATGACACAGGAGAAGTTCTGGGGAATTTGCCAGGATTAACAAGTTGTCCAGGTACGGCAGTATCCTGACCCCTTGACGGCGGAGTACCACCGTCATCACCGCTATTACTTTGGGGAAGACTTGCGGAGCCGTTGTCAAACCGAAACTGGTAATGAAGATTGCCAATAGCGAACCTCAGGTATTGCTGATATGACACTGCTATAGGAATATGCAGGTACGCATCCTGTATATCCAGGGAGACCATGTAGTCCCCAGGTTCCAAGGCCAGAACTATAGAGCGAAGGGTTTCCATAAGGAACTTGGAAACCTTCACAAACCTGTTCAATGCCTTGAGGTTGCGAATGGGCCGGGAGGACCCACTCGGTTTCAGGACTAGAAACAGCGGAGAATAGTACCCCCGGCCCCTCTGAGCAAGAGGCACCTGTACTACGACTCCTGTATCCAGGAGGGTCTGTACCACCGAATGCAGAGTGTTTGCCTTTGTCTGGTCCGACGGGACGTCTGTCTGGCAAAATCGATGCGGGGGTCGGTTTTTGAAGGCTATGGCGTAACCTCGAGTGACGACTTGCCGTACCCAGGCATCTGAAGTGGTCTTCAACCATTCCTGGGTATACCCTAGAAACCGGCCCCCCGGAGGTCCGCCCCGTCATGCGGCAGGCTTATCGGTCTTGGAAGCTGGCTGACGGGCAGCCCAGGATCTTTTGGGCTTCGGCTTACCAGGTTTAGAAGTGCGGGCCTGCTTGTGGTACGCCTGAGCTTTTGCTTTACCTGAAGGGCGAAAGGACGTACCTTTAGCCTTCGACACAGAAGGAGCGGTATTTGGTAGACAGGCAGTTTTGGCAGTAGCCAAGTCAGCCACTATCTTATTTAAGTCCTCCCCAAACAGAATATCTCCCTTGAAAGGGAGTACCTCCAGGGTTTTTCTAGAGTCCAGATCCCCAGACCAGGATCTCAGCCACAATATCCGGCGAGCCAGGACTGACGTAGTAGAGGCCTTGGCTGCTAGGATACCGGCATCTGAAGCCGCCTCTTTAATATAGCGAGAAGCTGTGACAATATATGACAAGCATTGTCTAGCATGGTCAGAGGAGATTTCAGTATCTAACTCCAAGGCCCACGCTTCAATAGCCTCGGCAGCCCATGTAGCTGCAATAGTGGGCCTTTGTGCAGCACCCGTGAGGGTGTAAATCGCTTTCAGACAACCCTCCACACGCTTATCCGTAGGCTCTTTTAGAGACGCGACAGAGAGCTGAGGAAACCACCATCCTAGCCACATGTGAGTGTCCACTGGAGGAGGCGTTTCCCAATTCTTAGACAGCTCTGGCGCGAGGGGATAGCGAGCCAGCATTTTCTTGTGAGGCACAAACTTCGTACCCGGGTTTTCCCAGGGTTCCTGACGTATATCCACTAGGTGGTCAGAGTGAGGTAAAACTTGTTTAACCACCTACTGACGCTTGAACCTATCTGGTTTCTTAGGAGGGACGGATGGCTCGGGATCATCCGTAATCTGTAGAATTAACTTAATAGCCTCCACAAGATCAGGAACATCCACATGTGAACTACCCTCCCCATCAGCCGTATCAGAGTCAGAACCTGTGGGGTCAGTATACGTGCAGTCTTCATCAGACGAGGTGTCAGTGACAGCAGTGGATTGTGAGGAGACGAGCGCTCGCTTAGAGGAGCCCCTTGGACTTAGGCGAGCGATGGTCAGACTTTTTAGTAGTCAGGGACTGGCTCAACTTCTTTAACTGAGCAAATAAATCGTACGCCCACGGCGGGTTAGCTGCAGGGACCACATACGGTTGTACCGGCATTGGGGGACCCATAGGGGGTGTTAGTTTATGAACTAGCGTATGCAGAAGCGTGGAAAAAGCGCCCCACGGTGGGTCAGTATGTGCCTCCGTTGCCATAATCCCACTGGGGGGCAAGGAGCCCCCAGAACCAGAGCCCACAGCTGCTATATTCTCCTCATATGGATCTGTGGCTTCAGCAACACCGGCAGTGTGTTCAGCCCCAGAACCGTTACCCTCAGAAGCAGACATGGTATACTTGCAGTATGAGGTAACAGTACAATTATCAGCAGCACTATACCTCTAAACCCAAACCCCTGCGCAGTGTAGTCAGCACCAGCAGAGATAAAGGAGAGATATGGTGACTAAATCACAGAGAAAAATATGTAATACAGTATATCTTTGTGAAAATCCTATATTAGATAAAACCTGACGCACCAAGCCCCCTCAGGTTATAGAATATAGGGATAGCAAGTTGAGTGAAAGACACGAAATAGGGATTTTTGTTTACTTATTGTAAAATCTATTTCTCTGAGTCCATCTGGGGGACGCTGTGCCGTTACTTGTGGAGTTTGGCACAGAACTATTAAAACCTGACTCCTCCCCCCTCCAACCCCTCCCATCTCCTTCCTGCCTAGCCAGTACTTCAGGTAACGTTTAGCCAAGCCAAAGGAGATAGACCGAAAAAAACAACCGGATAAACCAGACAAACATACGGGAGGGATCGCAGCGTCCCCCAGATGGAATCAGAGAAAGATTTTATGGTAAGTAAACAAAAATCCCTATTTCTCTTTCATCCATCTGGGGGACGCTGCGCCGTTACTTGTGGGATTTCCCAAAGCAAGCTAATGAGAGGAGGGAGATGTAGACGGCATAGCCGTCCGTAAAATTTGACATCCAACAGAGGCAGTCTCCAAACCAAAAGTATGAAAACGGTAAAACTTTGTAAACGTATGCACAGACAACCAGGTCACCACCCTACACAGCTGCTCAATAGATGCACCCCCGCGAACAGCCCAAGAAGCTACAACAGCTCGAGTCGAATGAGCTCGAATTGAGTCAGGAACTGAAACATCAGAAGACATGTACGCCTGTTTGATGGCCGAAGTTACCCAACGAGCCACTGTGTTCTTGGAAGCCGGCCAACCTCGTTTGGGCGCATCAATTAAAACCAACAATGCATCCGTACGAGATAAATAAATCCGTAAGGCCCTAACCACATCTAAGAGAGCCAAATGGGAATCCTCCCCGGAAGGAGAAGGAGTAAACGCTGGAAGGACAATGTCCTGATTTAGATGAAACGCTGACACAACCTTCGGAAGGAAGGAAGGTTTTGTTCGCAGAACCACCCGGTCATCATGAAACACCAACAAGGGTGGTCTGCAAGAAAGAGCTGCCAATTCAGATACTCGTCTCGCGGAGGCAATTGCCAATAGGAAGACAACTTTGAATGTTAGATACCGCAATTCTACAGATTTCAAAGGTTCAAATGGAGATTTCTGAAGAGCCGTAAGGACGAAGTTTAAATCCCAAGTGGCTGAATCCGAAGAACTCCCTGAAGGAACGTCTGAACTTCTGGAATAATAGCCAGTCTCCTTGGAAAAAGAACCGACAAGGCAGAAACTTGACCCTTTAGTGAATAAAGTCTCAGACCCTTATTGAGACCCTCCTGAAGGAAAGATAACAGGCGAGGAACTCTAAACAAATCCGGTGTTAAACCACACTTTTCACACCAAGCAATGTAAATACGCCACACTCTGTGGTAAATTCCAGAAGTCACCGGCTTTCTAGCCTGAATCCTTGTTTGCACAACAGGACGAGAAAAAAACCTTTTGCCGACCTAAATCTGGGTGGTGACATGGTCCTTGAATCAGAAGATCTGGACGCAGAGGGCGTCGGAATGGTTCCTCGACGACCATGTTGCGCAGAAGAGTGTACCACTGCCGGCGTGGCCAATCTGGGGCCACCAGAGTGATTGGAAAACCTTCTCGCCGAATGCGTTGAAGCAGACGTGGAATCAGTGGAAATGGCGGAAACACGGCGCTGTCGGTGCATCGATTAGAACTGCTTGAGGGTCCTGAGTACGCGACCCATAGAGAGGAAGTTTCTTGTGGAGATGAGACGCCATCAGATCTACATCGGGCATCCCCCACCGGGCTACTAGAGTCAGAAACACCTCCTGGTGAAGCTCCCACTCTCCCGGATGCACCGTGTGACGGCTTAAGAAATCCGCTTCCCAGTTCTCGACTCCTGGAATATGAATTGCGGATATGGCCGAAACCGAATGTTCCGCCCATGTGAGAATCTGAGCGACTTCTTTCATGGCGGACCAGCTTCGAGTGCCTCGTTGCTTGTTTATGTAAGCAACTGCCGTGGCGTTGTTGGACTGAATCCGCACTGGATGACCCTGTACCATGGTTTGAATCCGAAGTAGTGCATACCGGATTGCCCTCAACTCCAAGATGTTGATCTGTAACTTTGACTCTTGACTGGTCCAGAGCCCCTGAAAGTGATGAGTCTGAAACACCGCCCCCCAACCTCTGAGGCTTGCGTCTGTGGTGACCATCACCCAAGACCAAATCGTGAACGGAACTCCTTTGGTCAAATTGGGGCTGTGAAGCCACCAGCGAAGCGACTGACGAGTCTGTACAGACAAACGGATCAGCTGTAACTCCAGATGAGGCCCTGTCGAGTCCAACAGTTGAGAATCTGAGCCTGAAGGGGTCTAGCATGAAATCTGGCATATGTTACTGCCTCGAAGGTTGCAACCATCTTGCCTAACACCTGCATGCATCCGAGAACCAAAACCACCGGTAAATGTACCAGTGTTCGAATTCTGGACTGTATGTCCTGAATCTTGTCCTGAGGAAGAAACACTTTCTAGTTGTTGGTGTCGAATACGAGTCCCAGAAACAACATTTTCTGGGAAGGAAGCAAATACGACTTTGGAAAATGTATTATCCATCCGAATGACTGTAGAGTCTCTATCGTGAGACGCAAGTTCTGGTGAAGAATCAACTCTGACGGGGCCTTGATCAACAGATCGTCCAAATACGGAGTAATGTTGACTCCCTGACACCGCAGAACTGCCACCACATGGCCCATAACCTTTGTGAATACCCGAGGAGCCGTGGATAGGCCAAAGGGGAGAACCTGAAACTGAAAATGCCAAGGGTCGACTGCGAATCTCAGAAGAGATTGATGACCCGTCCAAATAGGAACATGCAGGTAGGCGTCTTTTATGTCTATTGAAGCCAAATATTCCCCTGGTTCCATAGCGGCGATAATCGAGCGGATGGATTCCATTTTGAACTTTTGGGTTGAGAGATATGGACTCAAACCTTTGAGATTTAAAATGGGTCGAAACGAACCGTCCGATTTGTCCACGAGAAAAAGACCAGAGTAAAATCCCGACCTCTCTGTTGAGCGGGAACTGGAAGAATTACACCATTTCGTAAAAGAGTGGCTGTTGCATGAAGAAGAGCTCAACGTCTGGAGGGATCGCTTGGAAGAGGAGTGACGAACAGACGATATGGGACTGGTTCCTCGAGATCTAACATATATCCCCTGGATATGACCCCCGTCATCCAGCGATCTGGGTTCGACAGAAGCCACACCTTTCTGAATTGTAGTAAACGAACTCCAACCGTCATTGATCCCTCCGGCGATCGTGAACCGTCATGCAGTAGGTTTGTCGGCAGGTTTACTGGCTGGTCTACGAGTTGCCTGTGTTCCTCTACCTCTGAATGCCCCTCTTCGTGGGTACCTGGAGAAAGCACGAAAGAAATGGAAATTACCTCTGCCCTGTGTACAAAAGGACCAAAACCTTGTAGTCTTCGTTTCTGAGGAGCAACTGGAAGTAAAGGGCTCTTTCCCCCAGTAGTATCGAAAATAATCTTCTTTAATTCCGACCCAAAGGGAAACTCACCTTCAAAGGGCACCGCCGTCGAGGTCGGTTTTGAGTCAGAATCTGCATTCCAAACCCAAAGAGACCGTCTTGCTGTCACGGTCAAGGCAGAAATACGGAATTGTAGCGCAGCCGAATCTAACAAGGCCTCACCCACATAAGTAAGAGCCTCCGAAATCTGTTCTGCTAACTGAATGGCTTCCGATGGATCGTCAGACTGCATTCCAGATACGACCTGTGCTAGCCAGTCATCAGCGGCCTTGAGGACCCAAACACCTGATAAAGAAAACATAGATTTAAGTATTGCTTCAATCTTCCTATCTGTGGGATCCTTCAACGTCACAGACTGTACAGAAGGAATAACCGTAGATTTTGCTAAATGTGAAATAGGAGCGTCTACGTTTGGGGCCATTTCCCAAAATGTTGTATCCTCCTCTGTAAAAGGATAGAGATATTTCTTAGGGGCCTGGAAACGAGAATCCGGCTTAAGCCAGGGCTCCTTTAAAATATCTGCAAAATGAGAGTAAGAAGGGAAGACCGTAACTTGTCTTTTCTGTAGTTTGAAAAAAAAAAACAGAGGAAGTCTCTGCCACTTCCGTATCCTGAATATTAAGAGTCTGACGGATGGCTTCTATCAGCAATCTAACACCTGAGCTAGTAGAAAATACCTCATCTTCCCAGGCCGAAACTTCGTCCCACTCTGGGTCTACTTCCCCATCCTCCAATGGGGATGTCTCCAACTCCTCCCCCGGGAAAGTTATAGCGGGCAACGGCTGTGGCCGTTTTGTATCAGAAGAACTGCCGGCAGAGTTTACAAATTTATTTAGAGATTGAGTTAAATCAGCAAGACACCTGCCCATATTCTGAGCCCAGAGAGGTTCCCCCGTATTCTGACCGGAATCAGCCCCCGATCTGGACTGACGTAATTCTGAAATGGCATCCACCATGTTCCTGGCCCAAGGAGGCATAGAATGATCCGCGGAACCCCCCTGCTGGTCCGCCACAGATGCACCAGAGCATGAAGTACATAGGGTACCCGCGTCCGCGCTACCCTTAGCTAGCTTTGACCCACATTGTGAGCATGACAAACAAACCGAGGAGGTCTTCCCCTTTGTAGATTTGTCTGGCTTACTGGTCATAATGAAACTTTTTTTTTTTTTGTAAATAACAATGTACTACAAACGAACTATAAACCCAGTAGAGTAGTGAACAGTACTGTGAATTATACTGTGCAATTTATATTGTAAGAATATTGCGAGTTATACTGTGCAAATTAAACTGATAACCCTCACTAAAAGCATAGAAGAACACTATGCCCCCAAAGTATACTTGCTGTTAGGTGACCCCCACTGAATAAACAGGGTGAGTAGTCGTGAGCCAAATAAGTGTCTGAGCCGCGTGTGCTGCACAGCGTCCCCCGTACTGCCTCTGGAGAAGATGGCGCCCCGGAGCTCTGTAGACGCTGGGCTGGAGTGCGCGCGCGGTAGTGCAGGGCGGGAATCCGTCCCTTCTTTAACTGACGTATGCGCCGGGTCAGCCCTGAGAAGGCGTGCTGTAGCCGGAACTCCCCGGCTCCTGCGCGCCGCTACATACAGCGGCTCTCTGCGGGCAGCGACTCACCACTCTCCCGGACTAACCAGCAAACCAGTAGCAGGGATCAGTAAAGCCCTCGCTACTGTGTACCACCGCTCATCTCCGGGGGAAGGGGAGGAGGGGGGGGGGGGGGGGATAATGTGACAGGGGGAGGACACAGAAGAAATAAAGTAAATAAAGGAAATATAGGAAGGATAGACCAATACTGTCAGAGACAGATTGTGTCTATCCTGTACCTCCTCACTGCCGACTTCTTCTCATAGAAACAGGAATCAAGCCCCAGTGACCGAAGTGTGGTGGCCTCCAGCAGCAGAATAGAGTGGGAACTCTTATCTAACCCCACTCTAGTAGTACCCGTCACCTGTATACAGGGACTAGGCACTCCAACAATAAAATAATAAAACACCTAACTTAATCCTTCAATGAAAAAAATATGTGCCTGTACTCTACAGGCACAAAACTAAAACTGAAATACTGGCTAGGCAGGAAGGAGATGGGAGGGGTTAAAGGGGGGAGGAGTCCGGTTTTAATAGTTCTGTGCCAAACTGCACAACCACACACCTCTAACCCACAAGTAACGGCGCAGCGCCCCCCAGATGGATGAAAGAGAAATGGACAACACTCAGCTATCAAAAGCACACACAGATAGTCACAGTTTGTACAATGCAGAGGTTATTACTGACAATAATACTGCACTGGACTAGCTTACACAGCTATATAACAATAGATATAACCGTACACAGTAAGAACTGGATGTATATCACAGGGTAATTGTACTATAAAACCCTGACTAAGGCGTGGCCTGGCTGGCATCGAGGAAGGTCGGGTAACTGCTGAGCTCCGGCCGACAATATATTAAAATACACCCCTGTGCTGGATTTGGAAGCCCACCTACAAGGGAATAGTCCCCTAAGCCTTATCACATCACCCTGCACCCGGAGGAAGAGGCTGCGGAATCGGGGGGGCCCTGCGTTGCCCCCTGCGGATTGCGGCCTACCTCCACCCCAGAAGCCGGGGCCTCGATTTTGGAGCGGCGCCGGCGATCCGTTAAACCCGGTGCAGCGACCCTGCGGACTCCCTCCCCCACCTAAAAGGCACTCCCTGACACCAGAAGACTTACCCATCGGGCGCTGGCCCTCACGGGAGACCGGTGACCGGACGATCTGCGGGAGGTGAGGGCTGAGACGAGTGTGGCTGGCGGCCATCTTGTGGTTGGCGCCGCCCGGCCTTTAGACTTACCTAGCCGATCCCCGGCCTCTCCGGGCGCCTGCCCTTCAACCCCCGTCTTACACATCATTCCTGGCAAGATCTCTTCCCCCGCTGGTGGGGATCAACGACCGGGGGACCTCCGAAGGGCCTGTATATCACTGATCAGCGGCGGCCATCTTGTGACTGGCTCAGCACCCATCTCACTCCCTGACTGGGGCTGGCTGTAACTAGGGCTCCCCTCTTGTGGCGAATACTGGAATAGTCAGCTCACAGCCACTATACCTATATTTCTATAACCCTGCCTGTTCTCATGTCTCACCTCCGCGACTTTTGAACGGAGGAGGCCCTGCGTGAACCCCCCCCCCCCCCCCCCTTCCCCAACCCTGGGTGTCGCACTGGTGGCCGCACTGGAGGATTTCCAGGACTGACGCTGGAGGTGAAGATCACTGGGAGTACCCTGGAGACTGAACAGGCAGATAGTACCACACATGAGCTCCCAGGAACCTGGGGTATCAGAGAAATACACAATCTCCTGAGGTCATTTTACACCCCCCTCCGGAAGAGTAATAACCAGAAAGCCTACGCCAGTGTCTTTCCATCAATACTCTCCACGTCTGCAGAGACCCTCTAACCTCTATATTTTTTCTCCTTGCTGTCTGGCGCCCAAACACCGCCATGCACTGCCCTGGACTTTTGTTCTCTACTACTCTACCCGGGGCCACCTGATGGCTATCTGATACCAGGCCACAGGGGGATGACCGCTTCCTAAAAGCCATGTCGCCGAATGTATCCTGCTGATCCTGACACATCTTGAGCTACTTGCAAACAACCTCCACACTGTCCCTCTCTAGAATATGAGACGTGCCTCGAAATCCTCTAGACGGAGCAAAAACAACCAACCACGGAAAGTCACGAGGTCTCAAACAGACCTGAGGCCCTTCCTACATCCCACGATATCCCCACAGATGGAGAGCCGTTCCTCTCCCCGCTCCCAGACCTCCCCCTCTGCTTCTCCGACTTCGAATCCAGCTGACGAGATGGCTGATCCTTCGGCAGCTAGTAGTCGCGAGCTCCGGGATATCCTAACCTTCATGAGGTCCCTTCCCACAAAACAAGACCTTCAAGACACTATCAGGAACGAGCTCTCTTCCATCAAAAGCGACATTTCTCACCTATCCGACCGAGTGGTTACTCTGGAGGAGGACCAAGAAGCCAGTGCTTCCTGTATGTCCCAGCTGAGGGATTCTGTCCTTGCTCAGTCCAAAGAAATCCGAGCTTTACAGTCCAGAATGACAGATATCGACAACAGGGGCAGACGGAACAACATCCGAGTCCGTGGTCTCCCGGAGGAGGTTTCCCAGTCTGGTCTAGTGGACGCCCTGTCCAAGATATTCAACAAACTCTTGGGAACAAACTCAGATAATGTCATCACTTTCGACAGAGCCCACAGAGCCCTTAGACCGAGGGGCCTAGCCACTGACCGACCTCGCGACGTCATTTGCCGGCTCCATTACTTCGCCCAGAAGGAGGAGATCATGTTCAAAGCCAGGCAACTTGATAGTATCGACTTCAATGGCTGCACTATAAGCCTCTATCAAGACCTTTCCTGGTACACACTACAGCAGCGGAAATCCCTGAAACCCCTGACGGATGAGCTGCGGAAACGTCAGCTTCGCTACCGTTGGGGATTTCCATTTCACATTCAAGTCTGCTCCTCGGGGAAATGGTACACCCTATCTTCCCACACAGACCTTACCCCGTTTTGCACCTCCTTAGGCCTTCCTCCAATGTCCATTCCAGACTGGGAGTTTCCTCTTCCAGATGTGCCTCCTCCTAAACGGGCTTCCAAAGAGCAACCATGGCAAGAGGTTCGAGGTACTGGGAAGAGATCCCAGTCTATTACATCTCCTTCCAAAACCGATTAGCTGTAATGGACCCATTTGACTGATATTGTTATTTCCCTCCTACAGGATCGCTTGCTGTTAATGCCATGTTAGAGGATAATTTTTTCCTCTCTCGAAGGATCCACATCCATGTTACATATCAATCCCTAGTTATTTATAGAGGTTTTTGATAGATGGTTAATATTCGTGTTCAGGCTGACCGGCAGGGGGAGGGGGCGGCGGAATTTGCTGCTGCCCTTAGCCCCCCCCCCTCTGGCCATCTCCCTTCTTATCTCTTTTCCCTCTCCTTTTTACTGTGTCAGTTTAAATATGTTATTGTTGTTATCATGGTTCAGGTTGCGGTCCATCCCCCATACAATACCCGCCTCTGGCTACACGCCGGTAGGGAGACTGACGAGTTCACGGTTTAGTCTCTCTCCTGCGGGTCTTTTGCTGATGTTATTACATTGTTTTTGTATTTCTTTCTATTCTATCCCTTTTTCCATGCTTGCTCTTCCTTCTCTCCTTTCCCCCCCCCTCCACTTCAAGGTTTCTAGGACAATGTTCTACTTCAACCCACCATGAGTTCCCCAGGGAAGATTAAAGTGCTGTCCCTTAATGCACGAGGTCTCAACTCGCCGGAGAAGAGATCTAGCCTTTTACGTTTGTTAAGATCTGAAAGAGCAGATGTTGCATTAGTGCAGGAGACCCATTTCAAGGTTGGAATCCGCAACCCCTCTATCACCAATCGCTACTTCCCAATAGCGTTTTACAGTAACACCCCAGGTAGCAAATCCAGGGGGGTGGCTATTGTTTTCTCCAGGGACTTGCGTGTCTCAGATGTTGTCATACACAGGGTAGTACCGGGAAGGTTCCTTATTTTGACCTGTAAGATCTCTGAGCAAATATTTACTTTTGCGGTGATCTACGCCCCAAACCAGGCCCAGCTATCCTCCTTTAATTCCTACCTCCCGAAATTAGATTCTCTGTTACAAGGTATCACGGTTTTAGGTGGTGACTTTAACTGGACATTAGACCCCAATACTGACACTTCATCCCAAACCTCCAGATTTGTTGCATCTAAATACCGCCGTGTTAAACACCTACTTCACACACGGCAACTGGCCGACTCCTGGAGAACCCTTAATCCCTCAGGACGTGACTACTCCTTTTATTCATACCCTCATAAGGTTTATTCTCGCATCGACTACCTATTCCTCAGCCATAGACACCTCCCACTTCTTATAGATGCCACCATTGGTTCTATCACATGGTCTGACCATGCCCGGTGACTTTGACCTTGACCCTCCCTCACGGCTCTCATAAACAATGGACCTGGAGACTCAATGAGTCTCTTCTATATGACACACTCTGTAAAGAAACCTTAGACAAGACTCTAGACGACTACATCGCCACAAACGTCACGGATGATGTCTCCCACCTCACCGTGTGGGAGGCGCATAAATGTGTCCTTCGCGGCAAGTTGATACAACTGGGCACCCACAAAAAGAAACAGAGGCAATCCCTGATCTTAGGACTTTTACATAAAATCCACACCCTTGAGACAGCCCACAAAGTATCACTGTCAGATGTGACCCTAGTAGAGCTATCAGAAGCCCGCTCTCAGCTGAATAAACTTCTCTCTAACAATATAATTCATTCCATCCGTAAATGTAAGCAGAAGTACTACCAGTGGGGCAATAAACCTGGTCGAGTCCTGGCTCATGCTATACGAGCCCAACACTCGGCTTCATTTATTGGCTCGGTGAAAGACGCCAGAGGGACCCCCAAATTTAAATCACCTGAGATTGGGGCTTGCTTCGCACAATTCTACACCTTGCTCTACAATCTAGAGAACACTTCCCCTGCTGTAGATCCCCTCCTTTTACACCAAAAAATAAGGGACTATCTAAAGTCCATCGATTACCCTGTTCTCCCACCCTCGGAGCTAAATATACTGGAAGCCCCCTTCACTACACAAGAGTTAAACCGGGCCATCTCCTCTATGAAGTCGGGGAAAAGTCCTGGCCCTGACGGCTTCACTATAGCATACTATAAGGTGTTTAAAGATAAATTGCTTCCTCTCCTTCTCCGGGCATTCAACTCAATTACATCTGGCTCCCACTTCTCCCGTGACTCATTAGAGGCCCACGTGTCGGTTATACCGAAACAGGGCAAAGATCCTCTGGCCTGCTCCAGTTACAGACCCATCTCCCTTCTCAATGTAGATCTTAAAATCTATGCAAAGATTCTGGCGAACAGACTTAATGTGCTGATCCCTCTCCTAGTCCATAGTGACCAGGTGGGTTTTGTCTTGGGCCGAGAGGCCAAAGACAACACTACCAAAATTCTCAACCTCATTCACCTAGCATCCCATAGTACTACCCCTACCGTCCTACTCTCCACTGACGCCGAAAAGGCATTTGATAGGGTCAGTTGGAAATTTATGGAAACCATCTTGGAACACATAGGCTTAGGTCATAATGCACTCACCTGGATAATGGCCCTATATGACTCCCCGACGGCAAGGGTTCGCGTAAACGGCACCCTGTCAGACCCATTCCCCATAAACAACGGCACCAGACAGGGCTGCCCACTATCTCCTTTGATCTTCGTGCTATGTATCGAGGCATTGGCCAGGTCCATTCGGGCTAATCAGGCTATCAAAGGTTTCACCGTAGGTGATGGTGAATATAAGCTCGCCTTGTTTGCCGACGACCTCCTGGCCATAATTTCACATCCCACTGACTCCCTCCCGCACCTAATGAAAGAACTTGATCTATTTGGACACCTTTCCAACTTTAAAATTAATTATAATAAATCTAGTGCTCTTAACATTTCTGCTCCCGTAGACTCCGTCGCAGCCCTTAAACGCTCTTTTCCTTTCGCGTGGCAATCTTCCCACATAACATACCTCGGTGTTAAATTGAGCGCTAACGAATCCCAGTTGTTCCCTTTGAATTACTTACCCCTATTGCACACGATTCGGAATGACTACTCCAGATGGAACATGAAACTTTTATCCTGGTTCGGAAGGATAAATATAGTTAAGATGAACACCCTCCCTAAATTATTATACTTGATGCAGACCCTCCCGATCCGCATCCCGGAGACCTGGTTTCGATCAATCTCACTCTTGATTCGACAATTTGTCTGGCAACGGAGGAGACCTAGGATTAGTAGCTCCCAATTGACAAAGCCGATTGTAAATGGCGGCCTTAAGCTTCCTGATATAAAAAATTATTACCATGCCATCCTTCTGAATAGAATCATAGATTGGACAAGATACTGTGAACTTAAACAATGGGTGAAGTTAGAAGGCCTATACATACAACAATTCCCAGAAATATTTCCCTGGCTCCCCTCCCTCCCCAAACTGCTCCTCCCCCACCCCACCATCACTCCTACACTTACTACGTGGAAATCATTGCGCACATTACCTTACATCTCTTCTAAATTCAGCCCCCTGACGTCCTTTCTGGCCAACCCTGAATTTGCACCGGGAATCAACCCAGCCCACTTTTCACATTGGGCTTCAACAGGTTTGTTCAGAGTTGGCCAGATGGTGTCAACAAATGGAGTCAAACAATTCTCAGAACTCAAGGCGAAGTGGGACATCCCCCAACAGGACTTTTGGAAATTCCTGCAAATAAGACACTTCCTGACATCTAGCTCTAGACTCCAGAACGCCGCCAGAGAGATGACCCTTTTTGAGAAACTTTGCGTTGCCGTATATGACCCGACCCACACTATTTCCACGCTTTACAAAATTGCCTGCCACTCCCAACCTACCAACACTCCATCCTTTGCTGTGGCATGGGAGAGAGACCTGGGCATCTCTCTGTCGTGTAGAGACTGGGAAAAAATATGCTTAAAAACCCATACAAGCTCTGTTTGTGTCCAAGTAAGAGAGACTCAATATAAAGTTATGACGAGATGGTACAGACACCCCTCCCTCCTCCATGCCATGTACCCATCCTCGTCGGCTCTCTGTTGGCGATGCTCCTCCTCATTTGGCACTCTTTTACATATCTGGTGGACATGCTCACTAATCCAACCCTTTTGGCGGGAAGTTATACGCATCTCTCAGATCATTCTTAAGACCCAAATCCCACATGACCCAGCATTCTGGCTCATTAACCACTCTACAATCCCAATGTCTCAACACAAACACTCCCTGCTACGACACTTAAGCAATGCAGCACGTGCGGTTATCCCGGCTAGGTGGAGACCCCACAACCCTCCTACGAGTCGTACATGGTTCACTAAACTGAATTATTTTATGAGAATGGAGGACTTGTTCCTCACATCGATAGGCAAATCGTGAATTCGAATCCACATGGTCCCCCTGGTTGGAATACAAGACCTCCCAGGCCTACTTAGCCACTCCCTTGGATGATAACTGAAATCCTTATTCTCTATATTCCATTGACTTGTTAAGTGGTAACCCCCCTCCCCCAACCCCCTCTTTCCTTTTCTTACCCTTTCCCTTTCCTACTTCTCACTTCTCTTTATTTCTATCTTATTGCCCTCGGGCGCTCCTATTCTCTTACTCTCTTATTCAATTAATCTATATAGGCATTACATGTGAAAACACTTTTACCTAATGCAGAACAACTCCATTTTCTACACCACTTGGTAAATTCTACCCCTATTACACCCATTCGTCTCTATGGAGTTGTATATTCTCACTTAGACATCTGTATAACTAGACTTGTATTTATTACTGCACACTGTTGATATTGATGTTTTTCTACCTGTATGTATATGGGTGTTTTCCCTTTTTCTGTTTATACATTGAAAATCCTTAATAAAAATCTGATTAAACAAAAAAAAACCCTGACTAAGTGCACTCTTTCTTACTAACACTGACTAAAAAAGGCAGGTAGAATACTTAAGTGTCATGTAACGTCACAGCACTGACAACCAGGCGTCTTTACATAGGAGGATTTGCCCAAGCAGTCCCAGGAACAGTGAGCTGAGGGATAATGGCGCCGCAGACACTGACAGGGAGTGTGGAAAAGACAGAGATGCAGCTCCAGGACGGGAACACTTGCTAGAAATTATGCCCTGGGGCTGGGGGAGAGGCTTCAGGTCTAAGCCTTAGCCCCTCTGCTGGCAAAACCACTGGGTACTGTGGGCGATATAAGAATTGGTTTAGAGAGAAAACCTGACCAGCGCCCATGCCCTGGTGATCTAGTGGGATCGCCTGTATCCACAGTGTCCACCGCCAGCGCGCGCGACCCGCTTCCCACTGACCACGCCGGATCGCGATAAAGACCGGGTCACGCAAGCGGGACCTACTTACCACATCCCGAAGCGCGGCCACGCGATCCTGGAGAGCCCCAGCCGTGTGTGTCTAACGTGAAGAAAACCGGAGCCTCCGCTGTAGGTACCTGGCAACCAGGGCTCGGGAGTGTACAGCGCCGCTGGGGAGAGCTGGAGCTGCAGCAGTGAATGTCAAAAGACATTTACCACCACTGCTGCCCTTGAAGTCTTCACTTTTTACCTCATAAAAAGCTTTTCTTAGGGCTGCTTGGAGCAGCCCCTCTGTTAAGTGCCTGCTTACTGCAGCACCAACTTACAAAACTGAGCTCCTGTGCAGGGAGGCGGGGTTATAGAGGAGGCGGTGCAGTGCATTCTGGGAACAGTCAAAGCTTTGAGCCTGTTGGTGCCTCGGATCAAGATCCTACGCTACACCCCATTTGTCCAATCCTTGTGGAGCCCAGTGTACCCCGCAGCAGAAAAGTAGCTAGCGAGTGATCAACTCGGAATGAGGGCTATAGTTAAACATTTGGTTCAAGAGAGCTCATTACACAAAATAATTCTCACCTGGTAGGCAAGGAGCTGTACTGATAGGAGCAGATTTAACAGCAGATGAAAAGCTGGGATGTTTCGATCCAAGCCCGGAAGCTAATAAGGCACTTTGAATGGAGTCCGGATCAATGCTTTTCTTTTTCTTCTTTTTATCCTTACTTTTCTTATGTTCTTTTCTAATCAGCCAGGGATCTATAGAAATAGATGAATGAATTTGTTTTATCAAAAGAAACAATAAATACATACAATAATATATTGATGTATAGAATATAGTCGGGTTGGGTATGCATGACCGCCGGTCAGCATACAGACGCTGGGATCCCAGCACGTAGATGCCCAGCGGTAGGGGAGAGCGAAACAAGACCCTTGCACCACGCTGCGGGCTCGGTGGCAACCTGCGGTCGTCACATGTTCTATTCCCACTCTATGGGTGTCGTGGACACCCATGAGTGGGAATAGCCCCTGTTGGTCTCTGGATTGTGAGGGGGCGGGATGTAGGAGGGAGGTATGACCTCCTGACCGCCAGTCACATAACTACATCCCATATATACAGATGTGTCCTTATACCGTCTCTATTTTGCTCAAATTGGCGTGCAATGCCTAGAACAGCTAACTTTTTTTCTATGAGTAGCCAGTGAATGGATTTAATTGGTTCACCACTTCAAATCTTCAGAAGACCAACTGCCTGCATGCATTTACCACTTATCTTATGGTTAGCATGTGAAAAAATACCCTGGCATGGCTGTATAAGCAAGGCACTACAGGTCTGAATACGGGTACACTGTTTATAGTCAAACAACTTGCCAGGTGCCCAAATGAAAAGATATGTAGCAATCCACAATATAAACGGCACTCAGAGGCAGCAAGGAGTTAAACCAATATAATCCGGCGATCAACGTTTTCGGGGAGTTAAACCCCGTCGTCAGGACCAATACAACAATAGTGAACAATCTTGACACCTCTGAGATATTACCCAGCTCCACAAGGAGTAAGAATTTAAAAAGTCCTCCTTGTCGTTAATGACATTACTCGGTTGCAACAGACACCAAAGACCAACTTCTCGACAAGGAAGCCTGGCTGTTATCGATGCATGGTCTGCACAACTTGCAGCTACCTTGAAACTGGATCTACGTTCACGCACCCCTGCACGGGTAAGTGTATTCCCATAAAGCATGTACTCACCTGTTCAAGAAAATTTGTGGTTTATTTAATTTGATGCCTGTGCGGGCTATTTTTTGTGGGGAAAACCACTTGCACTTTTAAAGAAAGGATGACGACCCACAGAATGTCCATTAGACAAGCACTGGAAGGCACGAACTCTGGGAACAGCCTGTGGCCAGGCATTTTAAACATCACAGTCATAGCCTGGCTACGTTACGTTATAAAATCATTGATCAGATCCCCCCAAATATCAGGGGAGGAGACAGGGGTCGTAAATTACTGTAGTTGGAATCAAGGTGGATTTACAAGCTTAATACAGTTGCCCCGATAGGCCTCAATGAGAAACTTAATTGGAATTGTTTCCTTTGATTTCCCTGCATTTTCCCTTTAGCTATTATATGCATCATGTTTGCACTAGGTGTTAAAATGTATCCATTAATGCAGCAAGAATAGCTAATGTTTCCAATATGCCCTGTCCGAATGGCCGTGGCATGCATTTCTAGTGGCTATACCATGCCGCTGGTTAGTCCGGACATATTCGGTTCAGCTCCTGCTGCATTTTTAATTTTCTTTATGTTGTACACTGCTAATAGCAATTATTGTCTAGTCAGATGCTGCCCATATCCTGGTGTACAGTATATTGTGTTTAGGCTGTTACAGTGGTGATGGCACAATTATTTATTATTGTTTCCTTAGTTACTAGGCATCGGCGGGACCGGAAGTAGCGCTGACAGGCGCACGTCGCAGCCTTGTGACGTCACCGGCCCGGCCCCCAGCAGAGAACAGACGCCTCACATTCACAGGGTGCTTCCTATATAGGCAAGAATGTTTGCATCTTTTCTTTGTTCTGACAAAAGTTTTGATAATAAAACTGAAACGTTAACCTGCAAAATGGTGTCTGTCCCCTGCATTTACTAACCTTATACAAGACCCTGGAGTGCGTCCCTCCACAAGGGAAAATAAACAAATAAATAAATAGGGAATATATGGCCCAAATGTATGAAGCCGTAAAAAGTGATAGAGTGGAGATGGATAAAGAGTGACAAATGACCAGCTAATCAGCTTCATAACTGTCATTTTTCTAACACATCCTGTAACATGGCAGTAAGGAAGCGGTTTGTCCTATCACTCAACTTTAATCCCTTTTTAGGCTTCATACATTTGGGGCCCTATGTATTACCCCAGCACTGTAAGACTAACCACTGTGCTACCTAAACAGAATAATATTTCTTAACTATACATAATCAACTGCACATTACAAAAGATAGGAGCTTAAGCCAGAGGTTCTCAAACTGGGTCCTCAAGGCACCCCAACGGTCCAGATTTTAAGTATATCCATGCTTGGCCACTGGTGACTTAATTATTAACTCTGTAAATTTGATTTAACCCTCTGTGATGAGCCATGGATATACTTAAAACCAGGACCATTTGGGTGCCTTGAGGATCACGTTAGAGAACCTCTGGCGTATGCAACTGCTTTGGAAGCAGCCAAACAAGTGGGATAATTACTGATCCAGCAAAACACATTAATTCACCTGCACATCATTAAAGAAATTCATAAAACCTGAGCTGTTTGTGCAGTGGCGTCATGAGGGGGGTGCGGGGGGTGCGGCCCGCACCCAGGTGTCACCCTTCAATGGGGTGACACCAAAAAGAGTTGTACACCCACACTCTATTCACCGCCGCGGTGCCGCCTGATCTGTACTGCCGCAATCTATAGATGCCGGGTGCAGGACGTCACTCTCGTGACGTCACCACGCACGCCGGCACCGCAGGGCAGATCATTCTGTGAGGGAGAATGGGAGTCGAGTGCATGGTGCCCACGTGGGGTGCGCCCGGCTCCCGTCTTGCAGCTAGCGGGGTACCCGGCTCTCCTCCCTGCCTGCCACCGCCGGAGCACCGCCGGGCGCGCACAGGAGATGCGCCTGGATCTCATCCCTGCCGCTGAAGGAGCACCGCCGGGCGCGCACAGGAGATGCGCCTGGATCTCGTCCCTGCCACTGAAGGAGCACCGTCGGGCGCTTGGTTCCTGTACCTATCGCTGCTGGAGCTGGTAGGCTTTAAAATTAAATGACAATCTCCAGTATGTTCCTCTCCAACCCAGCGTCCTAATCCCCAGTCTGTCCCTCTCCCACTCTGCATCCTCTCCCACCCAGCATCCCAATCCCCAGTATGTCCTCCTTCCACCCTGCTTCCTCTCCCACCCAGTGTCCCAATCCCCAGTATGTCCCCCTCCCACTCTGTGTCCTCTCCTACCCAGCGTCCTAATTCCCGGTATGTCCCCCTCCCACTCTGCATCCTCTCCAATCCCAGCGTTCCAATCCCCAGTATGTCCCCCTCCCACTCTGCATCCTCTCCCACCCAGTGTCTCAATCCCCAGTATGTCCCCCTCCCACTCTGCGTCCTCTCCTACCCAGCGTCCCAATTCCCGGTATGTCCCCCTCCCACTCTGCATCCTCTCCAATCCCAGCGTTCCAATCCCCAGTATGTCCCCCTCCCACTCTGCATCCTCTCCCACCCAGTGTCTCAGTCCCCAGTATGTCCCCCTCCCACTCTGCGTCCTCTCCTACCCAGCGTCCCAATTCCCGGTATGTCCCACTCTGCATCCTCTCCAATCACAGCGTCCCAATCCCCAGTATGTCCCCCTCCCACTCTGCATCCTATCCCACCCAGCTTCCCAATCCCCAGTATGTCCCCCTCCCCACTCTGCGTCCTCTTCCACCCAGCGTCTCAATCCCCAGTATGTCCCCCTCCGACTCTGCATCCTCTCCCACCCAGCGTCCCAATCCCCAGTATGTCCCCCTCCCACTCTGCGTCCTCTCCCACCCAGCGTCCCAATTCCCGGTATGTCCCACTCTGCGTCCTCTCCCACCCAGCGTCTCAATCCCCAGTATGTCCTCCTCCCACTCTGCGTCCTCTCCCACCCAGTGTCCCAATCCCTAGTATGTCCCCCTCTCACTCTGCGTCCTCGCCCACCCTGCGTCCCAATCCCCAGTATGTCCCCCTCCCACTCTGCGTCCTCTCCCACCCAGTGTCCCAATCCTCAGTATGTCCCCCTCCCACCCTGCGTCCTCTCCCACCCAGCGTCCCAATCCCTAGTATGTCCCCCTCCCACCCTGCGTCCTCTCCCACCCAGCGTCCCAATCCCCAGTATGTCCACCTCCCACTCTGCGTCCTCTCCAACCCAGCGTACCAATCCCCAGTATGTCCTCCTCCAACTCTGCGTCCTCTCCCACCCAGCGTCCCAATCCCCAGCATGTCCTCCTCCCACCCAGTGTCCCAATCTTCAGTATGTCCTCCTCCCACTCTGCGTCCTCTCCCACCCAGCCTCCCAATCCCCAGCATGTCCCCCTCCCACCCAGCATCCCAATCTTCAGTATGTCCCCCTCCCACTCTGCGTCCTCTCCCACCCAGCATCCCAATCTCCAGTATGCCCTTCTCCCACTCTCCGTCCTCTCCCACCCAGTGTCCCAGTCCCCAGTATGTCCTCCTCCCACTCTGCGTCCTCTCCCACCCAGTGTCCCAATCCCCAGTATGTCCACCTCCCACTCTGCGTCCTCTCCAACCCAGCGTACCAATCCCCAGTATGTCCTCCTCCAACTCTGCGTCCTCTCCCACCCAGCGTCCCAATCCCCAGCATGTCCCCCTCCCACCCAGTGTCCCAATCTTCAGTATGTCCTCCTCCCACTCTGCGTCCTCTCCCACCCAGCCTCCCAATCCCCAGCATGTCCCCCTCCCACCCAGCATCCCAATCTTCAGTATGTCCCCCTCCCACTCTGCGTCCTCTCCCACCCAGCATCCCAATCTCCAGTATGCCCTTCTCCCACTCTCCGTCCTCTCCCACCCAGTGTCCCAGTCCCCAGTATGTCCTCCTCCCACTCTGCGTCCTCTCCCACCCAGCGTCCCAATCCCCGGTATGTCCCCCTCCCTCTCTGCATCCTCTCCCACCCAGCATCTCCCCCTTCCTCTGTCCCTCTATCCTCTATCCATTATGTCTTTCTCCCACCCTGCATCCCCCTCTCACCTAAAGCCCCCAACCTCCTCAGTCCCTTCCTCCATCATGTGTCCTCCCTCTCACCCAGTGCCTCTTAAGGACACCCACCTACTGATTGGCCACACTCCTTTTTCGGTATCTGCCACAGTACACTCTCGAGTGGACACTACCCCTTTCAATTTTCCATACCCCCACTTCAAAATTCCCTCTTCGATTACCGTATGTGTGTATATGTATGTGTGTGTGTGTGTGTATATATGTATATATATATATATATGTATGTATATGTATGTATGTATATGTGTATATATATATATTTTATACACACACACTGATAAGAAACCGTGTGGTGTGCTACGGGAGAAGGTCCATGGGGGGTGACACCATGAGTTACCACACCGGGTGACACCAACCCTAGTGACGCCTCTGTACAGTTTGTGTAACCCACTGTACTAGAGTGCATGTATCTAACTGGTGGTCATATTTGATATAGAAATCCTGTGGAGCAAATGCGGCATTAACTGTAGAATTTGCAGTCAAGCAAACTGCAATAGGTTTGCATGTAAGATTATTATTTTTAAAAAATAACGCTGATCCAGTCTAAACGACTGTACATTTTAAATGTTCATCTCTGCAGAATAAGCTGTTTTTTCCAAGTCCCAATTTGCTGCAATTAAATCAGCATGTGTGTATAATATATTTCTTCTTCAGGGTCGACAGTATCAACATGGAATACCTTGGGGTGTAGGTGGTTGGATAGGACAGAGCACCAAGCAGTAAAAGCGTCTACAGGAGCCATTTGCACCTTTAACAGTGGGGCTGCTATTAAGCTGCCCCAAGCTTTCACTTTTAGGATTTAATTTATTTTACTTCTACTTCATTGAGCCAGCCGTGCTAGCATTCTAAGGACTCCTGCACTGCTGCTCCATCAACTCCCCGGGGCCTCATCACCAGTAAGCAGTCTGGAGATTCCAGGGCATCTTGGAGCACAGCTAGCACGGCTCCATGGGGGACCCTGGACTGGGGAGGTCACTCTCTCCCAGCAGCTCCCCCCACCTCCCCATCCCCAGGTCAGTGCAGGATTGCTCCTCCCTTACCCTCCTCCCCTTCAGAGACTCATAGTAGCCATTCTTTTAAGCAGCTACAAGTCTCTGGGAACACTGGGTCCAGTCCGGTATATCTCTCCTAGGAGCTCGGTTAATACAGGGCTAATTCCTACCAGACACACACACACGTATTCTGCATTGTCTGCAACTTGTGCTAGTTCTGCTGTCTGATTTTCCAACTGTCCGCTTATACCTTTCCCTTTGTTTTCTGTAACCCTGAGATCCAGGTGTATAGGGGTTCACTGTACTTCACATCTACCAGCATCTGTGAAGGCTGTCACGGTACTATATTTGTTGCACACTGCCTAGTGCTATATTGTTATTCTGTTCCTGCAGTTATGTCTAGCAAGGGCAATGGTTACAAGGAGGCTAATGTTCCTATGCTGGCCTCATGCAAGTCCTGTTCAGCGTGATTATCCCCTCAAGACATTGTACAGGATTGGTTTGTGTGCATCTTGCTATATCCCACCTAACCAGCCAGCCCCTCCAGCTCCTGTGCAGAATCCCCCCTCCCCAGGCTTCCTTTTCACAGGTGTTGGCACAGATGGCAGACTGCTTGGCAGCCCACTTGGTTGTTCCCCCTATGGCAGTGGTGGCCAACGCGTGGCTCTTGAGCCGCATGCGGCTCTTTCTTTATTCAACTGTGGCTCCCAACACTCAAAGTCACGTGACCACAAGAGATCTGTAAACCGCTGCACTCCAGCCAGACATGCAGCAGCATTACGTAGACTGAGAACTGAGGGAGCCAAATACACATGGGGAAGCTGGCTGGAATGACACAGGCGGGTGGTGGCTGGAGTGACACATGGGGGAACTGAAGTGTATTATGTGAATCTGGCTTTTCAATATATTTTATGCAGATCTGGCCTTTTCAATTATTTGATGTAGAAGTGGCTTTTTCATTGTATTTTATGTTGGATCTGGCTTTTTCAATGTATTTTATACCACGGGCGTGGCCTAGCAGGCACAAGGTCACACCCCATTTTTGCAAGTGCGCCTTCGGCCCGAAGTCGGCTCTTTGATGTACCTAACAAGATTTCTTGGCTCTTTGTCTCTGACGAGTTGGCCACCCCTGCCCTATGGGATTCCAAAAGCATGTAGACCCTGTTATACTAGTCCCAGCTGTGCCCCCTCCCTGGCTGGATGTACTCTCTACCTCAGTAGAGTCTGGCTACTACCTCTACTGCTTTTCAACAGATGTTACAGGGTAAAATACTTTTACCCACTACAGTCACTAGAACGCCACCTCCCGGCCATCTCGACAGTGTTCACCCAAGGGATCCTCAACTGGGAAGCGGACTTCCTCAGTTGTCACGACGTGCACACCAGCAAGTGGGCTCTACACCCAGAGATCTTCCAGCTTCTGGTGGACAAACCGGGCCTGCCAGACGTAGACCTGTACAGGCCCACGACAAGAGATCCTGAAGCAGCCTTCGTGGACGCGCTAGCAGTGAAGCGGACCTTCCGTCTGGCGTGCCTCTTCCCTTCAGTCTCCCTCCTTCCTCAGATTCTTTGCAAATTCAAGCAAGAAATAGGCACCGTCCTGTTGGTAGCTCTGGCCTGGCCCATGCACCATTAGTTCTCCGATTTCCAGTCTCTCAACAGACACTTCCACTTCCTCTACGATCAGACTTGTTGTCTCAGGTTCCTTATATACACGTGGACCTAGCCTGTTTGTTTTTGATGGGGTTGCTCTTGAGTCATCCCTCTTAAAGTCCAAAGGTTTCTCTCACACTGTGGTTGAGACCATGCTCAGAGCGCGGAAGTCAGCCTCAGCCTGTATTTATTACCATGTGTGGCATACATACTTTCAGTGGTGCGCTGCCAGACGTTATGATCCACTGGTTTTTCGAGTTTCCAGAAACCATGGCTTCCTTTAAGCTGGATTGGATCTAGAAGTCTGCATGGCCTCTCTGAAAGTGCATCTCTGCCCTGTCTGTGTGGTTCCAGCACAGAATTGCTCCACTGCCTGATGTTTCCACTTTTTTCAGTGTATCCTTTGTATTCAACCTCCCATTGTCCCTCCAGTGGCTGTGTGGGATTTGTCAGTGGTTCTCCAAGCGCTTCAGGAGCCTCCGTTAGAAACCCCTGGACTCCGTGAACCTCAAATGGCTAACGGCGAAGACTCTTTCTTCTAGCTATTGCTTCTGCTCGAAGGGTGTCAGATTTAGGGCCTCTCTCCTGTCACTCTCCCTTTCTGATCTTCCATCGAAACAGGGCAGTTCTCCAAACTCAACCTGGCCACCTTCCGAAGTTGGTATCCAGTTTCCACCTTAATGAAGAAGTTGTGGTACCGGCCTCCTTAGACGTGCTCTTCAGAATTACGCGAATTGTACCAGGTCCACCCGGAAATTGAATTCCCTCTTTGTCCTCTATGGATTCCACGAGACAGGCTGGCCAGCTGACGAAGAGATTCCGGACAGATGGCTTCGGATAACGCTCACACAGGCTGACCTCCCTGTGCCAGATACAGTATCCGCTCATTCTACTCACTCTGTGGGTACTGAGTAGGCAGCCCACTGTGGCACGTCTGCCGAATAACTGTGCAAGGCGGCCATGTGGTCTTCTGCCAACACCTTTGATACATTTGCCTCTCAGGATGTTCATTTGGATGCTGGATTATCCTCTCCGCTTGGGAGCATCCCCTACATGAAAAACTGCTTTAGGCCATCTCCAATGTATCCTGTGTGGAGCCCTATGGAGCCTGAAGAAAAGGAGATACTTACCTTCATTAAACTCTTTCTACCAAGTCCATAAGGTCCACAAGGCGCCCACCCTGATGCACCTGGCTTCTATGGGATTTTTCCTCTTGGCCACCGGTTCCCTTCTCTGTGGCGCGAGTGTGATTCTTCTGTGTACCCGTCTTCCTTCTCTACTATCCTGCTCCTTCCTTGGGCTTGTTAACAAAACTGAGTAGCCTGAGCTGTAGGCATGGTACAGGGGATGGTGGGTACCAGAGCATCTTGGGAGCTGTAAAAGCATTAACTGTTTGGTGCCCGGTCCTATCAAACTACCTGCACCCCAAAGTATTCCCTGTGGACTTCGAAGAGAGTTAACAAAAGTCTACCATAACTAATTTTTACATATTAAAAACACAGCATCTTCTCTGCAAAGATTCCAGAAAAGTTTTCACTGCTAAACTTAATGTAACTACACGAGTGCATCTTACATTTGTTCAACAATAAAAAAGGTCTGTAGCTTATATGTAGCTCTTACCATCTTCATCATCCCCACTGGATTCATCTCTAAATGGATTAAAGTCATCTTCATCATCTCCAGAGCTCATAGACTTAAAGCTTTCACTTTCACTCTCAGCCTCTTTATCAGAGGAGTCTGACCCACTATCTATCTCATCTGAGCTGCTGCCAGCAAGTCCTCTTGTTTTCCTTGGCTTTTTGGCTTCTCGTAAAAGCACTTCACCTAGATAGATAAATGAAGTATAGGAATAATGGGGAAAAAATGGTGGTTCTGTACTTCATTAGGGATATACATGACAAAAAAAAATATTTCACTTACCTTTCCGCTTCTTTGTTTTGCTATCTTTGCAGGGGCTGTCCCTGGGAGAATTGTTATTGCTTTGTGCGGTCATGTCTATACCTAGCAGACTATAGAGTTTCTTCCGGTCAGGTGCAGGAAAATGTTTTTCAATCAGAGACTGAAGTACTCCTCTAAACAAATAAATGAAATTGCTATTAGAAAAACTTTAATACAGCATTTTACATATTTAAAATACAAATCAGCCTCTTTTACCATCAAAGTTTCAAACCAATGATAATTTTAGCCCACAGTGGAAGAGACACTAGATTCCATACATCTTCTCTACATTTTAGAATCATTCAAGGGTTCCATAGAATGCAACCTTGACTGCAGGTGCTCCATGGTACTTTAAATTCTACCTAAATATCTAGATTCTAAAGATATCCTCAATGTGGACAACATGACCCTTTAGAAGGAAAGCTCAAGCAGCTATGAAGACTGAACTTCAAGATTTTATTCTGTCAACCCATCCAACCTTATAAGGAGACCACAACATTTCAAGCAATAATGGATTTGAAAGCACCCACAGCCCTTGAGACACACATCTCTGAACATCCCTATGCCCTAGGTGGTTCAAGCCCACCTCTTTTGACTGCCATTAAGATGTCCAGAAACAAACAAACAAACAAACAAACAAAAACAAAAAATCTGTAAAGATCATGACATTGGTGAACACATGGTTTACATGTCTAGGTCTGCACTGTAGTCCAAGAGAAGTGTGAGCAGACAGGGAGCAGTGAAACATGTCATTGTGACCTATAAAGAACTCAGATGAACAGGAAAACTTAACAACGCTTGTGAGAGATTAATGTCCGCTTATTTGGAGGTTCAAAGAATTGGAATGCACTGACAATAAGGAGCTTCAAGGATTGAAACTCAAAAAACAGGATTTTGGTTCTTACCAATAAATCCCTTTCTCAGATTCCACAGTGGACACTGACATGCTCCGTACAGTGGAAATATAGGAGGTTGCAACCAGGAGCTGGCACAATAAATTTATAGAAGTGTGACTAGCTCCTCTCCTATGTCCCCACTCCAAGTAAGTTTAAGAAAACTGTGCCTGAGGAGAGCTGGAAGAAAAATACTTCAAAAAGAAGGAGGTTAAACAAGTACATACCATAACATTACACAAGAAACTTGTGAAAAACTGTAAAGATAGTAACAAGAAATTAGGAACAGTCAAAAACATGTAATGACAACCATGGCAGAAAGGAACAACGCCGGGTGGGCACCCAGTGTCCCCTGTGGAATCGTAGAAAGATTTATAGGTAAGTACAAAAAAAAAAAAAAATTTATGGTAGACTTACCAAGGTTTAATCTCTCTGTGCGAGGTACACTGGGATCCACAGAGAATACATCGAGGTGTAGAACAGAGGCACCAACGGGCTAAAGCTTTAGACTGACCCAGGATGCATTGCGGGGCCTCCTCTATATAACCTTGCCTCCAGGCACTGTGAGCTCAGTTTAAGTTAACCAATCCAATGCAGAAGCAGGTAAAATAGAAGGCAGATGTTAGTCACACAGATCCACATTCCCATGACAGGATAAGGGACCAGCGGCTAATGCCATACAAACCCAAAGAAGCTAAGTGCGTCAGGGTGGGCGCCCTGTGGAACCCAGTGTACCTCGCAGAAAAAGATTTAACCATGGTAAGTCTACCATAAATCTCCTTTTCTGCAGCAGGGTACACTGTGTTCCACAGGGAATACATCAGGGATGTCCTAAAGCAGTTCAAGGGAGGGGAGGCACCTTAGCGGGTATGAAAACCCAGCGTCCAAAAGGAAGCATCCTGGGAGGCGAAAGTATCAAAAGCATACAACCTAATGAACGTGTTCACCGAGGACCACGTAGCTGCCTTTCACAATTGTTCTGCGGACGCTCCATGGCGGGCTGCCCAAGAAGGTCCAACAGACCAAGTAGAATGGGCCTTAGAAGCAACAGGAGCCGGGAGCCCAGCCTGAGCATAAGCTTGTGCAATCGCCATTCTAATCCATCTGGCTAAGGTTTGCTTATTCGCAGGCCAGCCACGTTTGTGGAAACCAAAAAGGACAAAAAGGGTATCTGACCTCCTGATAAGAGGCAGTCCTGTCCACAAACACGGAGAGCCCTTACCACATCCAAAGATCGCTCTTTGGAGGACAAGTCGGAAGAGAAGAAGGCTGGAACCACAATCTCCTGGTTAAGGTGAAAAGAGGACACCACTTTAGGTAAGTAACCTGGGCGAGTTCTCAGAACTGCCCGGTCATGATGGAATATCAGAAAGGGTGGACAACAGGGCAAAGCGCCCAAGTCCGACACGCTCCTAGCTGAGGCAATAGCCAACAGAAACAGGACCTTGGCTGTGAGCCATTTAAGGTCCCCTGACTCAAGAGGTTCAAATGGAGACACTTGCAGGCCATTCAGGACAACAGTCAGATCCCAAGGAGCCACCGGAGGGACATAGGGAGGCTGAATCTGCAGTACGCCCTGAGTGAATGTATGAACGTCAGGAATAGACCTCTGAAACCACACCTACAAGGCAGATATGTGAACCTTGACGGAGGCCAGACGAAGTCCTAAATCCAAGCCTTCTTGCAAAAAAAGCCAGAAGTCTGGAAGTACTAAACTTGTAATTCTTAGCAGCACACCAGGTGAAGTAAGAATTCCAGACCCTATAATAAATCCGTGCAGAAGCAGATTTGCGGGTTTTTAGCATAATCTGGATAACCACCTCGGAGAATCCTTCGGCCCTCAGGAGTGAAGCTTCAAGAGCCACGCCGTCAAAGCCAGTCTGGCCAGGTCCGGGTAGACACACGGGCCCTGAACGAGGAGGTCTGGGCATTGAGGAAATAGAAGAGGACGCTCTATCGACAGATCCTGCAGGTCTGAGAACCAATGCCTTTGGGGCCACGCCGGAGCAACAGAAGTAGTATTCAGACACCATGAGGACTAGTACTTGCACCGCCGAGTTTCAGGACTTTCTCTGGAGACAGAAACAGACTATGGCTGTGTGTCCAGCAAGCCCCCAGGTGCACCATGCTCCGAGCAGGAACCAGAGAGGACTTCTTCCAGTTGAAGAGCCACCCGTGGGCTTCTAGGAAGTTTACCGTCAGTTGTAGATGACAAAAGAGGACATCTTGGGAGTTCGCCAGGATCAGCAAGTCGTCCAGATACAGAGATCCTGATTCCCTGACAATGCAGATGAGCCGTTATCCCTGCCATAACCATGGTGAAGATCCGAGGTGCCGTGGCCAGACCAAACGGCAGAGCCTGCAATTGATAATGAAGGTTGCCAATAGCAAACCGCAGATATTGCTGATGCGACATGGCAATAGGTATATGCAGATAAGCATCTTCTATATCAAGGGATACCATATAATCTCCGGGTTCCATGGCCAGTACAATCGAGCCCAGCGTTTCCATACGAAACTTGGGACACTCACAAATTTGTTCAGTGATTTGAAATGGAGTATAGGCCGGTAAGACCCATTCGGTTTTGAGACTAGAAACAGGGTCGAGTAGTATCCTCCGCCTCTCTGGGACAGGGGGACCGGCGCTACCACTCCTGTATCCAGGAGGGAACGCACAACCAGGTGAAAAGCTTGCGCCTTCAACAAGTCCAAAGGGACAACCGTTCGGAACTGGCGAGGGGGATGTCTCTTGAAAGAGACTGCGTACCCGTGAGAGACTACTTCTCGAACCCATGCGTCTGAAGTGGTCTTTAACCAGACCTGGGTGAATTGCAGAAGTCGGCCTCCCACCCTGGGATTCCTGCCTCGTCATGAAGCAGGCTTATCTAGTTTGGAAGCAAGATGATGGGCAGCCCAGGATTGTTTTGCTTTGGGCTTAGTGGTTTTGGGAGCACGAGCTTGTCTCTGGTATGCCTGACTTTTTGCTTCCCCTTGAGGTCGAAAGGTACGAAAAGTGGTACTCTTTGCCTTCTGTGCAGAAGGATTAGTATTTGGGAGAAACGCAGTCTTAGCAGCCGCTAAGTCAGTCACGATCTTATTCAGATCCTAGGATGTCTCCCTTAAAAGGGAGTACCTCCAAGGTCTTTTTGGAGTCCAGGTCCACCTTCCATGACCTCAACCACAGAATTCGGCGAGCTAGGATGGACGTAGTTGATGCTTTGGCTGCCATTACACCTGCCTCAGAGGACACCTCCTGAATGTAATGGGAGGCAGTTGACAATACGAGACAGATCTTGTCTGGCAGCATCAGATATATCCTGAGGCAGCTCTTCCTCTAGTGCCTGAAACCATGCTTCAATTCCTTTTGCGGCCCAGGAGGCTGCCATAGTGGGTCTAGGTACAGCAAATATAAGGGAGCAAATAGACTTCAGGCATCCTTCGACACGCTTATCTGTCGGCCCCTTCAGTGAGGAGACAGTGGTGACAGGCAGAGTGTCACAATCCTGACTGTAGGTTTTATATTTGGTGACTTACCCCTGCCATCTGTCCTGGATCCTGTGTCTTTTCACTCACGGAGTTAAACAGCTTGTCAGTTTTCCTGAGTTCTCTGCCTGAGAGGTAATAGGTAATCAGCTCCACCTGTGGTGATCTCCTGTGTGAGGCTGAATTCAGTAATCTAAAAGCAAGCATCCTGTGTTTTGCAGAAGTCCAGGCTTCAGTGTTCTCTTGGCCTGCTAGGCCTCATTCTACATCACAGCCTTGGCTAGAGTAGTCACATGACAGTGACATCACCTAATCCTGCCCACCAATCATCAAGGACCAGGAAGTATAAATCAGGAGGCTGAGTTGGAATCTGGGCCAGTTCCTTGTGTCACATACAGCTTTGTGTGGGTCTTAAGCTGAGCTCCCTAAAGGTAAACCTTTGTACCTAAGTTCCTGTGGAAACTCTGTTCCCTTGTTACCGTTTGGTTTATTTGTGTGTTGCCATTTGATTTCACCATTTCCCTGAGTCTCAATGTAAAGGTACAGCTGCAATGTTTCGTCTTAAAGGCACAGTACTGAATTCCGTGTTCTCCACTGAAAACCACAGCTGTCGTGTTTCAGTTTTACTAC
Source organism: Pseudophryne corroboree (assembly GCF_028390025.1). Lineage (NCBI taxonomy): Eukaryota > Metazoa > Chordata > Amphibia > Anura > Myobatrachidae > Pseudophryne > Pseudophryne corroboree. Next base: position 312,202,129 of record NC_086444.1, on the reverse strand, counting down.
TGTTGTAGTTGGGATCTCCAGGGCTCAGTACCTCGTGCCTCAGCATCTCCGTGCTTCCAGCATCTCTGTGCCTCAGTACCTCCGTGCCTCAGCACCTCCGTGCTTCCAGCACCTCAGTATCTCCGTGACTCAGCATCTCCGTGCCTCAGCACCTCAGTGCCTCAGCATCTCCGTGCCTCAGCACCTCCGTGCCTCAGCACCTCCGTGCCTCAGTACCTCCGTGCCTCAGTACCTCCGTGCCTCAGTACCTCCGTGCCTCAGTACCTCCGTGCCTCAGTACCTCCGTGCCTCAGTACCTCCGTGCCTCAGTACCTCCGTGCTTCCAGCACCTCAGTATCTCCGTGACTCAGCATCTCCGTGCCTCAGCACCTCAGTGCCTCAGCATCTCCGTGCCTCAGTACCTCCGTGCTTCCAGCACCTCCGTGCATCAGTACCTCCGTGCCTCAGTACCTCCGTGCCTCAGTACCTCCGTGCTTCCAGCACCTCCGTGCCACAGCACCTCCGTGCCTCAGTACCTCCGTGCCTCAGCATCTACGTGCTTCCAGCACCTCCGTGCCTCAGCACCCCTACGCACCCCAGTGTCTCTACGCACCCCAGTGCCTCCAAGCACCTCAGTGCCTCCACGCACCTCAGTGCCTCCACGCACCTCAGTGTCTCCAAGCACCTCAGTGTCCCCAAGCACCTCAGTGTCCCCAAGCACCTCAGTGTCCGCAAGCACCTCAGTGTCCGCAAGCACCTCAGTGTCCGCAAGCACCTCAGTGTCTCCAAGCACCTCAGTGTCTCCAAGCACCCCGTGCCCTTTAGCACAATTATACCTGGTATTCTTCACTGATTCATCAGTGCCTTTCCAGTTCTGTCTTTCAGGAGACCTTCAGCATGCCTCCTGTCTGCCGACCTAATCCTGCATGAGGAGAACCTAGATTCGGCCATCTCTGCTGCGGTTCCTCTTCCCAGTCACCGGAAGAAACCCAGAGTCCACAACAGTCCCAAACCAGGTCAGTGGTAGTATTCATATAATCCTCCAGTCGCCCGCACAGACTTCACTAACACCGGGTTCACAAAACCTTAGTCATGACAGTAGGAACTGGCCACATGGACCCGGCCGAAAGTGTTAGTCTGACGCATGACCTCCTAAGCAATATTGCAGGACGCTTGGAAGGTCTGGAGTCGACTCAGCATCGATTGGCACAGTGTCTGCAGCGGAATTCGTCCTCCAGAGATTCTATGACCTTCTGCTCTAAGACTCCTGACCAACTGCAGATTTTCTACCAGATGTTACTACAGTTACAAGAACTTTTGCCTAGTATTCTCTCTGTGATGCCTGATCTCCTCAGGAATACTACCAACGTTGTTGATCCTGTTTTGTCCCATCCAGTTAATAGAGTCTCTTCCTCTGCGCAAGGGAAAGTTTTTCATCAGAGCTATCCACGGCCCAAGCTCTCTGAAGCTGAACGTCAGCGGCGTAAGGAGCTACATCTCTGTCTTTACTGTGGAAATTCTGGTCATTTTGTTAAAGACTGCATTCTTCGCAAGCCAGGTAATAGTGACAAATCTCAGTATCATAGTGCTCATGTCTACAAGTCATCCACAGTATCCGATCCTTCTGCTGCTGACGGGGGTATCAAGAAGGCTACTCTTCTGAGAGAGACTCAAATTTATGACTGGGGTCCGGTGGTTAAAAGACCTTATCCCAAGTTGGGTGTCCAGAGAAGAATGTTCAAGCCATTTACAGTCACAGAGGAGTCCGTGTCCACAGCCCCAGGAGGGGCGTCTTCAGAGCGTCCAGCCCCAGGAGGGGCGTCTTCAGAGCGTCCAGCCCCAGGAGGGGCGTCTTCAGAGCGTCCAGCCCCAGGAGGGGCGTCTTCAGAGTGCTGCCCAGCCAGTGAGTCTTCAGAGTGCTGCCCAGCCAGTGAGTCTTCAGAGTGCTGCCCAGCCAGTGAGTCTTCAGAGTGCTGCCCAGCCAGAGAGTCTACAGAGTGCTGCCCAGCCAGAGAGTCTACAGAGTGCTGCCCAGCCAGAGAGTCTACAGAGTGCTGCCCAGCCAGAGAGTCTACAGAGTGCTGCCCAGCCAGAGAGTCTACAGAGTGCTGCCCAGCCAGAGAGTCTACAGAGTGCTGCCCAGCCAGAGAGTCTACAGAGTGCTGCCCAGCCAGAGAGTCTACAGAGTGCTGCCCAGCCAGAGAGTCTACAGAGTGCTGCCCAGCCAGAGAGTCTACAGAGTGCTGCCCAGCCAGAGAGTCTACAGAGTGCTGCCCAGCCAGAGAGTCTACAGAGTGCTGCCCAGCCAGAGAGTCTACAGAGTGCTGCCCAGCCAGAGAGTCTACAGAGTGCTGCCCAGCCAGAGAGTCTACAGAGTGCTGCCCAGCCAGAGAGTCTACAGAGTGCTGCCCAGCCAGAGATTCTACAGAGTGCTGCCCAGCCAGAGATTCTACAGAGTGCTGCCCAGCCAGAGATTCTACAGAGTGCTGCCCAGCCCCGTGAAGAGGGGGCTCTTGCCTCAGCCCAGCCCCGTGAAGAGGGGGCTCTTGCCTCAGCCCAGCCCCGTGAAGAGGGGGCTCTTGCCTCAGCCCAGCCCCGTGAAGAGGGGGCTCTTGCCTCAGCCCAGCCCCGTGAAGAGGGGGCTCTTGCCTCAGCCCAGCCCCGTGAAGAGGGGGCTCTTGCCTCAGCCCAGCCCCGTGAAGAGGGGGCTCTTGCCTCAGCCCAGCCCCGTGAAGAGGGGGCTCTTGCCTCAGCCCAGTGAAGAGGGGGCTCTTGCCTCAGCCCAGCCCCGTGAAGTGGGGGCTCTTGCCTCAGCCCAGCCCCGTGAAGTGGGGGCTCTTGCCTCAGCCCAGCCCTGTGAAGAAAGGGCTCAGTCCGTCCCGGTTCCAGCCGGTCCAGCAATACTCCAGGCTCCGCCTGGTCAGTCCGTCCCGGTTCCAGCCAGTTCAGCAATACTCCAGGACCAGCCTGGTCCGTCTCCTTTGGCTCCAGCCAATCCAAGTATCCTCGGATCCAATCCAGTCCTACTCGTCCAGCCAAAGCTTTCTTCAGTTTCATCCTCTAAGCTTTCGTCTGATGGTTTTCCACCTATTTACTTTGATGGAGATTTATTGCAATATGCCGCTCTGGTTGAACAATTTCTCTCTCGGATGGAGTCTGATCCTTCAGGTGCAGTAACTCTTTCCAACGTTACTCGATATCTGTTCCTGGCATTCAGAGGAAGAGCTTTGGAGTGGGCCAACATGCTCTTTGAGAGTAATGATCCTGTGTTCCATGACTTACAGACTTTCAGTAACGCTGTAGTTAAAGAATTTAGTCCTAAACCTTTGGAATCTGCATCAACGAAGGTCCTAAATTCTTCTGTATGAATTTCTCAAGTTCCTCTAAGATTCAAGATGGGTGTCCGGAGTCCACCCTTGAAGAGGGGGATACTGTCACAATCCTGACTGTAGGTTTTATATTTGGTGACTTACCCCTGCCATCTGTCCTGGATCCTGTGTCTTTTCACTCACGGAGTTAAACAGCTTGTCAGTTTTCCTGAGTTCTCTGCCTGAGAGGTAATAGGTAATCAGCTCCACCTGTGGTGATCTCCTGTGTGAGGCTGAATTCAGTAATCTAAAAGCAAGCATCCTGTGTTTTGCAGAAGTCCAGGCTTCAGTGTTCTCTTGGCCTGCTAGGCCTCATTCTACATCACAGCCTTGGCTAGAGTAGTCACATGACAGTGACATCACCTAATCCTGCCCACCAATCATCAAGGACCAGGAAGTATAAATCAGGAGGCTGAGTTGGAATCTGGGCCAGTTCCTTGTGTCACATACAGCTTTGTGTGGGTCTTAAGCTGAGCTCCCTAAAGGTAAACCTTTGTACCTAAGTTCCTGTGGAAACTCTGTTCCCTTGTTACCGTTTGGTTTATTTGTGTGTTGCCATTTGATTTCACCATTTCCCTGAGTCTCAATGTAAAGGTACAGCTGCAATGTTTCGTCTTAAAGGCACAGTACTGAATTCCGTGTTCTCCACTGAAAACCACAGCTGTCGTGTTTCAGTTTTACTACTGTTGTAGTTGGGATCTCCAGGGCTCAGTACCTCGTGCCTCAGCATCTCCGTGCTTCCAGCATCTCTTTGCCTCAGTACCTCCGTGCCTCAGCACCTCCGTGCTTCCAGCACCTCAGTATCTCCGTGACTCAGCATCTCCGTGCCTCAGCACCTCAGCGCCTCAGCATCTCCGTGCCTCAGCACCTCCGTGCTTCCAGCACCTCCGTGCCTCAGTACCTCCGTGCCTCCAGCACCTCAGTATCTCCGTGACTCAGCATCTCCGTGCCTCAGCACCTCAGTGCCTCAGCATCTCCGTGCCTCAGCACCTCCGTGCATCAGTACCTCCGTACCTCCGTGCCTCAGTACCTCCGTGCCTCAGTACCTCAGTATCTCCGTGCCTCAGCATCTCCGTGCCTCAGCACCTCAGCATCTCCGTGCCTCAGCGCTTCCAGCACCTCCGTGCATCAGTACCTCCGTACCTCAGTACCTCCGTGCCTCAGTACCTCCGTGCTTCCAGCACCTCCGTGCTTCCAGCACCTCCGTGCCTCAGTACCTCCGTGCCTCAGCATCTACGTGCTTCCAGCACCTCCGTGCCTCAGCACCCCTACGCACCCCAGTGCCTCCACGCACCTCAGTGCCTCCACGCACCTCAGTGTCTCCAAGCACCTCAGTGTCTCCAAGCACCTCAGTGTCTCCAAGCACCTCAGTGTCCGCAAGCACCTCAGTGTCCGCAAGCACCTCAGTGTCCGCAAGCACCTCAGTGTCTCCAAGCACCCCGTGCCCTTTAGCACAATTATACCTGGTATTCTTCACTGATTCATCAGTGCCTTTCCAGTTCTGTCTTTCAGGAGACCTTCAGCATGCCTCCTGTCTGCCGACCTAATCCTGCATGAGGAGAACCTAGATTCGGCCATCTCTGCTGCGGTTCCTCTTCCCAGTCACCGGAAGAAACCCAGAGTCCACAACAGTCCCAAACCAGGTCAGTGGTAGTATTCATATAATCCTCCAGTCGCCCGCACAGACTTTACTAACACCGGGTTCACAAAACCTTAGTCATGACACAGAGTAGATGACACCAAAAGACACGTGACATGGGAATCCACCGGCGGTGGATTTTCCCACTTGTTACACAACTCAGTGGAAAGAGGATAATGAGCTAGCATCTTTTTAGACGGGGAGAATTTCTTTCCTGGAGAAGACTAGGGTTCCTGATGTATGTCTACCAAATGGTCAGAATGTGGTAAGACTACTTTAGTTACCTTCTGACGTTTATATTTATCGGGCTTCTTGAACGCAGTAGTGGGAGCTACATCATCGATTTGTAGATTCAGCTTAATAGCCTCCACCAGGTCAGGGACATTAACTTGCATTGTAGTTTCCTCGTCAGACTGTATCAGTGTCTGACGGATCAGTATACTCCCCATCCTCATCAGAAGTATCATCTAAAATATTAGTGGATTGTGTGGAGGAGGCGGCCCTAGATGACCCCTTCACCGCAGAGGTAGGTCTTTGTCTAACCAAAGATTGATTCAATTGTTGTATCTGGGTAAACAAGAGTATCCGCCCAGGGTGGATTAACCATAGGGACAATATGTGGCTGCAATGGCACAGGAGGTCCCATAGGGGGCATAAGGCGTGTCACAAGCGTATTAACCATATTGGAGAACGCCGCCCAAGGTGGCTGCTGATTGGCTACAGGAGCAGCGGGCTGACTGGGAGATGCATGGCACATATTACACCGACCATCATTCAAATGGTGCGGAGCTTAGTCCTGGCGGTGGCTCTCAGCTCCCGACCAGCTCCGGCGTCTCGGAGCGCGCGCTGGCGGCCATTTCAGAACTATTAGGACCGGACACCGCTGCTTGCGGCGACAGCAGAGGTCCTCCCCACAGCGCAAGGACAACAGAGGCCAGGGTTCTTCAGTCCTCTGGGTTACCGGTATTCGCTAGCGCCATTAGATTTAATAGGGGCACCGTAGCGGGGGTGGCGGAGCTTACACCCGGCTCCAGCTCTTAGTTCCTCAAGCACTCCCCTGGCCAGGCTTGTGCTGTTACTTCCAACACCCTTGCCACATAGGCTGGCCGCCATTTTAAATGCAAACAGGAACTTACAGATATCGGGGAGGCATCCGTTTTAAAAATTTAGCAGTATACTGCATACAGGGTGGTTACTGCCCCCTCCCCCCATTGCTTTTTTCCTCGTCTTCTCACTTTTTTTGGTAGGGAACTAAGGCCGGAGTTTATTGACAAACACCTGGATTCATGTCCAGTTTTGGACCACAGGTGATAATAATGTGGTAATTTGGGGAATGTGTGGAGCATCAGACAGCAAGAGGTGCCTGTCCCTGCACGATATAGGGTAGGGGTTACTGGGGGCTACACTCCTTTACCCCCCCCCCCCCCTTCCCGTCTGTTTTTCCTACCTGTTCGTTTCACCGTCTGGAAAACGTGCCACTGCAGCAAAAAGATTTTCACAGGTCAGAAATGATTTGAGTAGTTCACTCAGAAAATTCAGCTTATGAGGATTGTGAGGCTGAGCCATCTAATCAGCCCTCATCGCAGCTACAGGTAAGGTTGCTGTTAACCGCAGACCCAGTCTGTACTTTCTCCTCCCCAGGTTTCAATACAGAGGTTGCTAACCTCAATGTTACAGGATTCTACGGATGACATGCCTCTATTGGAGGAAGCGATGGCCGTCAGGATTCTGACGACGTTCAGGTTTATGAGGAATCTGAACCGGTGTCTCAGGGTTTCAAGACGCTCATTGCAGCAGTTCACACGGGGGCTGCAGGTGAAAGTCTGTACTGGACACTTCACGTCCCTCACGGTGCGGCAACTGACAGCGATTTTTCCAGTTTCTGAAGAGCTGGACGTGCTCCTGACAGTGAAAAATTTCAGGCATCAAACTATTTTTGTCATCCTATCCCCGCAGATAAAAGGAGGTGATATGAGACCCCTCTAATTATAGACCCCTCTGTGTTTTGCCTGTCCAAGTCACTGCCGGTTCTTGGCGCAACCTCGATGAAGGAGCCGTCTGATAGAAATATGCGGCAGCAGGGGTTCTACTTTACCTGGCACAGGTAGGTTGTTGGGGAACAATCGTCCTCAAGGCTACAGGACGGTTTGCTTTCGGATTAACTGATGCCTTTGGCTGATCATATTCGCGAATCTGCTTTATGTCTTTGGGAGATCTCCAAGGGCGTATGTATCCTCAGACCCAGACTTTCCGCTTTGACTGTTTTGGTCCGAAGAGCTCTCAGACGATGACTGTGGCAGGCGGATACTGAACCTAAGAGGGCAGCAGAGGCGTTGCCCTTTCTGGACCTGGTCGGAAAGGATCTTCTGCCTGGATTGCTCAGGCCACTGAGGGTAAGCCCACTTATCTTTCCGCTACTGCTCCAGCTCCTCGACGGAGCTATTCCGGTCTTTCCTTTCGTGCCCCTTCCAGGTTTTGAGGCCATGCCAGGGAAGGTACCTCTGTCACCAGTGGATCTCGAGGTAGAAGACGAAGCAGAGGTTCAACAACCCCGACCCAGCTAGACGGTAGGTCCTCAACCTCACCCACCGCGGGTCGGGTCTCCCTCTCACCTGGGGGATCCCAGGGTGGTTACTCGTCTGTGGGATTTCAGGGAGGCCTGGGTACAATCTGGTCCACCTACTTGGGGCAGGGATCTCATCACTTCCGGTTACGTGCTCGATTTTTGGATCCAACCGCCTTGGTGTTTCTTCACCACGGGTTTGCCAGTTTCAGACGACAGGAGGGTCGTCCTACAGAGGGCGTTCCAGAAACTTTTATCCACAGGGGTGCTGATCCCCTCACGTTTTCGGAAATGGAACTATTGTTCAAACTTTTTTCTCGTAACAAAGCCTGACTGTTCGGCCAGGCCTATTCTGAACTTAGGGGATCTCTTTCCAGTTTTGAGGAATCCCTTCAATCTGTTTTTACCGGTTTGGTGCAAACGGAGTTTATGGTGTTTTTAGACATGGTAGACGTCTACTTACATGTTTCCATTTGTCCTCCTCAGGCTTTTCTCCAATTCGCGATAATAGAAGCTCATTTCCACTTCCAAGCCCTTCCGTTCGGTCTCTCTTTTGCTCTCAGAGTGGTCACAAGTGTCGTTGGCTATTATGATGGCCCTACTTCAGAGATAGGGTGTGACATTTCTCCACTATCTGAACAATCTGCTACTGAAGACCCACTCTGCAGACCGGTTGCTTTTGACTATCCGGTTTGCCTAGGATCTTCTGATTCGGCACGGGTGGACCCTGATCTGCCCGAGGCCTACATTATGCCCCTTGCACAGGTTCTGTCCTTGGGGATGTTTCTAGACACGTCTGTTAAAAGGTGCGGTGATGAGATAGGTTACCAGCGTCCTCCTCTGGGCAGAGGAAAACGCTCTGGCTTTGTCGGCAATCTTCATTCCAGGGGTGGACAATTGGGAATCCTATTATCTCAGCCGCCAGGACATGCACCTGGGAGAGTCGACACTCAATCCCCAGGTGTGTCGTCAGCTGGTCTGCCGATAAAGGAGACCTCAGATCGACCTTCTGGCATCCCGTCTGACCCTTCAACTGCCTTTTTATTGCTGTCGGACGAGGGTCCTAGCGACAGCCATGGATGCCCTTACGTCTCTCTGGAGCTTCCGTTTTATCCTTCCTCATTCTCGTTGTTACTTCGGGTTCTGCAACGCCTACAGTCAGATAACGCGCTAGGTCGCCTGGTGGCTCCACATTGGCAGCGCTGGACGGGATTCCCCTCCCTATACCTGTTGTCAGCAGAGGAGCCTTGGCACCCTGTTTCTACTGGAGGATCTACTTCAACAGGGTCCTTTTCTTTATACAGACTTAGGCACGACGTGGCTGTTGAGAAGGCCATCTGAGAAGGAAGGGGTTTCCTCGTACAGTTACACTTACTATGCTCTGAGCTCGGAAGTCAATCACATCGTCTCTCTATTACCACGTTTAGAAACTTTAGGTGGCCGGGTGTGAACGCCGAGAATTTTCCCCTTCAGTTTTTCTCTAGCCCGCCTTCTTCGCTTTCTCCAGGCGGGTTTCTCGGCAGGGCTCCGGCTAGGTTTGCTTGAGGTTCAGGTCTCTGCTCTTTCTATTTTCTTCCAATGTAAATTAGCCTTGCTGCTGGAAGTTCAGACCTTCTTGCAGGGAGTTCTCCAACTGCAGCCTCCCTTTCGCCCTCCAACGGCACCTTGGGGCCTCAACCTGGTCCTCACTTTTCGACAGTGTCCGTTCGTTGAGCCTCTGGAGTAGTCGGAGATAAATCTCACCTAGAGGGTGGTCCTTCTCCTGGCTCGGACTTCGGCCAGTTGGGTGTCGAAACAGGGGTCTCTCTCCTTCTCTCTCTGGTCGGCCTCCTTTCAGATATCCCAGGAGGACACGGCTGCGCTTCGTACTCAATGTCGTTTTTCCCCAAGGGTGGTGTCCGCTTTTCACATATTTCAGCCACTTGTGGTTTCGGCCCTCTTGGCGGATTCACCAGATTTCTAGATCTTTGGATGTGTCGGGGCGCTTCGACTATGTGGATGGGTCTTCCGCTATTCGGAAGTATGATTTCTTATTTGTTCTGTACGATGCTCCCGTTCTGGATGGCCAGTTTCCAGGCAGACGTGGTAAGTTGGTTACGTCTGACCATCGGACAAGCTAAATTGGCGTTTTCTCGTGAGCCTCGGTCTTCCCTTTCGGCGCACTCTGGAACATTCGTGGGCTGCCCGCGGGGTTTCCATGACTATTTTATGTCGCGCTACCACTTTGTCAAGCAGACATGTGTTTGTCAAGTTTTGCAAGTTTGACACTTTTGCGGCCTCTGCGTCAGTTTGGCTGAGCAGTTTTGCAGGACACTCAGTGCTCTCCTTCCCATCTTGGGAGCTCTGTGATGTCCCCATTGTATCTGCACTGCAGTGGCCCCTAGTGGATGAAGCAGAAATCAGGATTTTGGTACCGATAAATCCCTTTCTCCGATTCCACAGGGGCCACTGGACGCCCACCCTGCGCTGTTGTCCTACTACTTCACTTATCGGTTTGCATGTCACTGTGTGACTGCGCGTTTTGTTCATGTTACCCTTTCACTATGTTTCCAGGTTTCCTTGATGTTCTCCTGTTTTAAATGGCTTGGCGAACCTCCTCTACTTTAACGTTGGTCTTTTCCAGCTCTCCTCGGGCACGGTTTTAACTAGACTGGCTTGGAGGGGTGACATAGTAGGGGAGGAGCTAGTCACATGGTTATAAATGTAAACTGCCAGCTCCCAGTTAATGCCTACTATATCCCCATTGTATCTGCACTCCAGTGGCCCCTGTGGAATCGGAGAAAGGGATTTATCGGTAAGTACCAAAATCCTGATAGGTACATAGATAGATAGATAGATTTATCTATGTAATAATTTTTAAGTTTTAATGTTTTTAAGACTTATGTTCCAAATGAATTCAATGAATGGTTATTTTGATTGTATGAAGAAATTGTTTATACTAAGTTAAAATCGGTTATTAACGAGAGATATATATATATATATATATATATATATATATATATATATATATATATATATATATATATATTTATTTTTCCCCCAATCCATACAGTACATTGACAGATTGCTTTCTTTAGTTGACAGTATGCCTTTTTAAAGGCCACAAGTTTCTGTTAACTTCAGATCTAGCAACTCGCATATCACCCAACGTGTTTGGTCAATATTGACTTCATCAGGGGTGTTTCTCTCGGGATCCGGTCTGAAGATCGAAAATGTCTAGGTCGCCCACTATAGGTCGACAGTCACTAGGTTGACAGGGTTTGAAGGTCGACAGGTTAACATGAGTTTTTCATTATTATTATTTTACTTTTTCATACTTAACGATCCACACGGACTACGATTGGGAATAGTAACCTGTGCCGAGCGCAGCGGTAGCAAAGTGAGCCATGCGAGGGGACACGGTGCACTAATTGGGCTTCCCGGTCACTGTATGGAGAAAACGACACCCACATTTTTTTTTTAAATTATGTCGACCTTTTGACCTGTCGACCTAGTGACTGTCGACCTATAGTGGTCGGCCTAAACATTGTCGATCCACACCTGTTTCTCTCTAGTGTAGGCTGGTATTACCAGATAGGACTGATTTCTCCGAGCTAAATAATCGAATATGTTGTTTTTAAACGACTTATATCCCCTTTGACATTTTGGTATGAGGGTTTTATGAATTTCCAAAGTACCAAAGAGGCCTTGAATGAAAACGGCCGTACGGAATGGCCTCGAAGGCTGCCACCATCTTTCTGAGGAGACGTATATATAGATGTACAGATACTTGACGATTGTGTAGAACCAACCTCACCATCTCCTGTATGGACAAAACTTTTTCTGAAGGGAGGCATACCTTCTGCAGGACTGCAGCCTCTGCATCAGTCGCAGATGAGACTTTTGGAAGTTTAGGATCCACCCATGTTGAATGAGGAGCCTGTGAGTCATTTGGATGTTCTGAAGCAACTGGCCCCTGGAATGAGCCTTCAGGAGAAGATCGTCCAGATAAGGGACAATCATAACCCCTTGTGTTCGAAGTAGAGCCAACATGATGACCATGACCTTCGTGAACACCCTGGGGGCCGAGAACAGGCAGAACGGTAAAGTCTGGAATGGGAAGCGGATGGTGAATCTGAGAAACGCATTGCGCGGAGGCCAAATGGGAATGTGCAGGTCTTGATGTCTAAGGACACCATAAACTCGTTTTGTTCTAGTCCCGCTATAACTGACTGAGGGGACTACATCTTGAATTTGAGTACTCTCAAATAAGGATTGAGATCTTTAAAATTCAGAATTGGTCTGGCCGATCCGTCAGGCTTCGGCACAAGGAATAGGCTTGTGTAGAAACCCTGTTTCTGCTGATGTTTTGGGACTGGGATCAACACCCTCACTGACAGGAGTTTGTCGATAGCTTCGTGCAGTACGACAACACCTGTCGTCTGAAGCTGGCAAATCTGTGGTAAAGTACCAGTGAGGTGGTTGGATTTGGAAATCTATTTTGTACCCCAGGGTGACTAGGTCCCAAACCCAGGCATCTGGACAGGATTCTGTCCACACGTCCCTGTAATCTCATAGATGAACTCCCACCCTGGGGTCCCGCAGGTGAGAGGTAAGCCAGTCATGCACTGAGCTTGTTGGTGGACTTACTGTCCTGGTGAAGAGTGCTGCTCCTCTGCCACGACCTCTGGAACCCCCCGGGGGAGATGCAGCTCTTCCCCCTGGAACGGCCTCTGAAATTGGAAGGTGCACGAAAGGACCGAAAGGAAGGTCCTGTATTTGACCTCCGAGAAGCTGGAGCAGCTGAGGGGAGATAACTGGACTAACCTCCAGTAGCTTGGGAAAACCAGTTTTCCAGCTCTGGACCGAACAAGATCTGTCCCGTAAAGGGCAGTGCCTCTACAGCCATTTTGGATTCCGCATCTGCCTGCCACTGACGCAGCCAAAGAGCTCTTCGGGCAGATATTGCCAAGGCAGTAATCCGACCGCCAAGGGTGCACCCAACCTTGGATGCTCCTAGATAGGCGGCAGATTCATGGATGTGTTTAGCTAGAGGGATAATTTCCTCAGCAGAGAGACGACCTCGCAAGTCTGTGGGCAGTTCTGCCCAGGCTTCAATAGCCTTGTTGACCCAACATCCACCACTGAATATACAGATTTAAGAGTAGTTTCTAATATTCTATCTGACTGTTCCTTTAAAGAGGTGGCCCCAGGAACTTGCAGAACAGTCGTCTTTGACAGACTAGACACTGAGAGATCCACTGTGGGAGGAGTCTCACATAATTTTCCGGTATCTGCAGGAAAAGGGTAGGATGATAAAAAACATTTTTTACCCTGGTATTCCCAGGCTGCATTCAGTTATAAATCCAGTTCCTCAAAAACTGGAAAGAAGGCCGCCGCTTTTTGCTTAATAGCAAATAAAGAGGGGCGTGCAACCTTTAACAATAGACACACTGCAGCAATAAGCTCCTCTATTCTTGGGGGGGAGGCATGTCTTCTTCCTCAGAGTCATCAGATTAATACTGAGGGCCAAGATCTCTTTTTTGAGACCTGAGGTGGGGTTACCAGGAAGGCGACTGGGATGGAACCATGACTTTAGAAAGCTCTTCCGCTTATTTTTCTAGGGACCACACCCAAGCAGGTTCAGGCTGCTATGATCTGGAAACCTCTCCATTCTTTCAGGAGGCTGCCAGCTCAGAGGACTATAGTGACATGTCAGTGCGTTGTGTTGCCCAAGCAGGAGATTCCTGTACCTGTGAACTGTAAGCAGGCTGCTCTGTAACACAGGTCTCACAAAACAGGAAGCTATCTGATTGACCCTGTGTGAATTTTTTGGAGGTAAAAATAGGATTTTGGTACTTACCAGGTAAATCCTTTTCTGTGAATCCATAGGGGGCACTGGAGTACTCTTGGGATATGGACGGTGTTATCAAGGACAGGCACTGAATATTTAAATTTTAGTAACTCTCCTCCCCTCCATACTCCCAGAATACCTCAGTGTTTTTTCCTGAGGCGAACAGGAGCGATAGAGAGGATGAACAATGGAGAATTACATATAACATTATAACATAACGGACAACAATAAAGTTGACACATAACGTAACTGACAACTAAACAGTTGACACCATAACCGATAAGTCGGTGAGAATGTGTTACCATAAGATCCACTGAACTTACCACAAACCAGGTAAAACTGCTCTGGGTGGGCGTCCAGTGCCCCCTATGGATTCAAAGAAAAGGATTTACCTGGTAAGTACCAAAATCCTATTTTCTTTTTCATCCACTAGGGGTCACTGGAGTACTCTTGGGACGTACCAAAGCTTCCCCCGTGGACGGGAGAGCTGTTTGGCACCTGTAACACTAGGCGGCCAAAGCTAGATGTTGATGCCGCAAACGTATCAAACTTGTAAAGCGCACAAACGTGTGCACTGATGACCATGTAGCCGCACGGCAAAGCTGCGTCGTAGAAGCCCCACGACCAGCTGCCCATGAAGTTCCCACAGAACGCGTGGAATGAGCCGTTACTGATGTAGGCGGCTGTAACCTAGCATGAAGGTAAGCCTGACGTATGGTCAGTTTAATCCATCTGGATAAGGTCTGCTTAGAAGCTGGCCAACCCATCTTGACATCATAGAGAACAAACAACGTATCCATCTTACGAATTGTAGACGGTCGGGATACATAAAAGCGTAATGCGCGTACCACATCCAAAGTTCCAGAATCTCCTGTTAACACAGGAACTACTATTGGTTGTTTGTTGTGAAAAGATGACACTACCTTTGGCAAGAAAGCGGGATTCGTCCGAAGTTCCGCTCTGTTATCATGAAACACCAAATACGGTGGCTTGCATGACAAGGCACCCAAATCTGAAATACGCCTTGCCGAAGCTAAGGCTAGGAGAAAAATTGTTTTCCAAGTGAGAAACTTAATATCCACTTGTTGTAAGGGTTCAAAATATGAAGACTGTAAAAAAAATCTAAAACCAGATTCAAGTTCCATGGCACTGTAGGTGGAATGAATGGAGGCTGTACTCTGAGGACACCTTACAGAAAGGTGTGTACAGACGGCAATAGAGCCAAACGTCTTTGAAAGTAAATTGACAAAGCAGAGACCTGCACCTTTTGTGTACAGAAACGCAGTCCTCCATCTAACCCAGTCTGTAGAAATAACAAAAGACGGGATAACTTAAAAGATGATGTTGTAAACTTCCGATGTTCACACCAACCTATATAGGCATGCCAAATTCTGTTATAATGAGCTGCCGTAACTGGCTTCCTAGCACGTAACATGGTTGGTATAACAGATTCTGGAATGCCCTCTCTTCTTAAGAGGGCGGTCTCAACCGCCTACCCGGTCAAACGCAGCCACGCTAAATCGGGGTCAAGGAACGGACCCTGTTGTAACTGGTCCGGACGTAGCGGGAGCGGCCAAGGATCGTCTGCGAGTAGTCCGTAGAAATCAGAGAACCATGTTCTCCGAGGCCAATGAGGCGCCACTAGCATGACTGTGGCGGACTCTTTTGATCCGTTTTAGCACCAGAGGGAGCAGCGGAAACGGTGGAAACAGATACACAAGGCTGTACGGCCACGCTATTGTGAGAGCATCCACCGCAACTACCTTTGGATCTCGCGTTCTGGACACATACTGGGGCGTGTGGTGATTGTGGCGAGATGCCATCAGATCCACTTGTGGGTAACCCCACCTCTGGACCAACATGTGAAAACACTTCTGGATTTAATGCCCATTCTCCTGGATGAAAATCCCGACGGGTGAGATAATCCGCCTCCCAGAATGAACACTGCCGACAATATCACTTGGTGATGCTCGGCCCAAATGAGGATTCAAGCTACTTCCTGCATGGCCATGCGGCTTCTCGTATCTCCTTGTTTGTTAATGTACGCGACCGCCGTCGCGTTGTCTGACTGCACCTGGACAGTCTGAGACCAGGGCATGTGCACTGCTTGTCGTAGTGCATTGTAAATTACCTGGATTTCCAGGACATCTAGAGACAGCAATCTTTCGTGATCTGCCCAGAGACCATGGAGCTGACAATTTGAACCACAGCTCCCCAACCTCTGAGACTCGCGTCCGTCGTTAGAATTATCCAATTCCAGATGCCGAACCGTGTCCCTGTGGTTAGCGTGTGTACTTTGAGCGACCAGAGTAGAGATACTCTGGCCCGTGGAGACAACCTCACCCTCTGGTGAATCTGCAGATGCAAGCCCAACCACTGTGCGAGCACATACAGTTGAAAAGGACGTGAGTGAAATCTTCCGAACTGAAGCGACTCGAAAGCCGCCACCATCTTTTCTAACAGTCGAATGCATAAATGTAAAGAGACTATGCGTGGCTTGAGCACTAATTGTACCAGATGACGAATACCCTGTACTTTCTGTTCTGGTAGGTAAATTCTTTGATCTATCGCAGGGTTTCTCAAACTCGGTCCTCAGGACCCCACACAGTGCATGTTTTGAAGGTAACCCAGCAAGTGCACAGGTGTATTGATTACTCACTGACCCATTTTAAAAGGTCCACAGGTGGAGCTAATTATTTCACTTGTGATTCTGTGAGGAGAACTGCAAAACATGCACTGTGTGGGGTCCTGAGGACCGAGTTTGAGAACCTGTGATCTATCGTATCGAGAATCATTCCTAGGAATTGAATGTGATTTCTTGAAGTTGACGATCCAACCGTGCTGTACTAGCACATTGTACGTTAGCAACGCATGTTGGAGGATCATCTGTTGAGACGGAACTTTGATGAGTAGATCGTCCAAGTACGGAACTATTATCACTCCCAGGGATCCGAGATGAGCTATCATCACAGACATCAGTTTGGTGAATACCCGAGGAACTGACGAGAGGCCAAACGGTAGAGCCTGAACTGGTAATGGTTTTGCCGTACCGCAAAACGCAAGAACCTCTTATGAAGTGGCCAAATTGTAATTGACGTACTGAATTGAGACCCTTTAAGGTCAATATTGGTCTGACCGAGCCATCCGGCTTTGGTCCTACAAAAAGACTGGAATAATAACCCTGACCTTGTTGGTGAACAGGGACTGGAAACAAACTGCTGAATCTAGCAGAGACTGAATTGCGATTTGCAGAACCCCTTCTTCACAAACCGCTCTGGTGGGAGACAAACGAACTCTTGGGCTGGGAGCACGTCATGCCCCTGGCTTCTTGGTGGCCCTAGCGTTGTAAACCACGTCCTCTACCACATCTACTAGGTGTGGTTGTTCCTCTACCACGGCCTTGAAAAGGCTGAGGTCTAAAGGATTTGAACACTGGTCCAGATTATTTCCGTCTAGGTACCTGTGGAGGCAATGGTAGGAAAAATAGGATTTTGGTACTTACCAGGTAAATCCTTTTCTTTGAATCCATAGGGGGCACTGGAGTACTCTTGGGATATGGACGGCGTAGCAGAACAAAGGCACTGAATATTTAAATTTAGAACTCTCCACCCCTCCATATCCCAGAGTACCTCAGTGTACGAACCCAGTGTTTTTACTGAGCGAACTACTATAGAGAGGTTGACAATGGAGAATTCCTATAACATAACGGACAACAACAAAGTTGACCCATAACGTTAATGTCAACTAAACAGTTGACAGCATAACCGATAAACCTTTATAGTTTGAACCAATCGGTGAAAATGTGTTACCATAAGCTCCTTTGAGCTTAATACAAACCAGGTAAAACGTGTTACCCTAAGCTCCTCTGAGCTTAAAACAACCCAGGTAAAACTGCTCTGGGTGGGCGTCCAGTGCCCCCTATGGATTCAAAGAAAAGGATTTACCTGGTAAGTACCAAAATCCTATTTTCTTTTTCATCCACTAGGGGTCACTGGAGTACTCTTGGGACGTACCAAAGCTTCCCTCGTGGGCGGGAGAGCTGTTTGACACTTGTAACAGTAGGCAGCCAAAGCTAGATGCTGATGCCGCAACCATTCATAACGTGTAAACGTGCACAAACGTGGTGCACTGAAGGCCATGTAGCCGCGTCGTAGACGCTCCACGACCCGCTGGGTCTGACATTCCCACAGAACCTGTGGGATGAGCTATTACTGACGTAGGCGATTGTAACTTAGCCTTAAAGTAAGCCTGACTTGTAGTCATTATTATCCAACTGGATAATGTCTGCTGAGAAACTGGCTAACCCCAGTTGGCAGCATCCTAGAGAACAAACAACGTATCCGTATCACGTACTGTAGACGTTCGGGACATATATAAACGCGTAATGCGTGTACCACATTCAGAATTCTAGAATGTGCTGTCAACACAGGAACCACTATTGGTATATTGATGTGAAGAATAAGAAAGCGGAATTCGTCCGAAGATCTGCTTTGTCATGAGAAAACTCAAATACGGTGGCTTGGAATACAAGGCACCCAAATATGAAACCAAAACCCTTGCCGAAGCTAAGGCTAGAAGAAAAATGTTTTCCCAAGTGAGAAACTTAATCCCCATTTGTTGTAAGGGTTCAAAATATGAAAACTGTAAGAAATCTGAACCCAACCTCAAGTCACCTGGCGCTGTAGGTGGGATAAATGGAGGCTGCACTTTGATGACACCTTGTAGAAAGGTGTGTACAGACGCAATAGAGTCAAACGTCTTTGAAAATAAGTTGACCACACAGATACCTGCACCCTCAGTGCAGATAAACGCAGTTCTCCATCCCACCCCGTTTGTAAAATAACAGAATACGGGTAACTTGAAAGATGATGTCGGAAACTTCCGAGCTTTACCACCTATATAAGCACACCAAATTTTGTAATAATGAGCTGCCTTAAGCGGCTTACTAGCTCGTAACATGGTTGGTATAACCGATACTGTAATGCCCTATTTCTTTTCTTAAGAGGGCGGTCTGAACCCCCACCCCGTCAACCGCAGCTGCGGTACATAGGTAATAGGTACATAGGTAACTATGGGTAAAAGAACGTTCCCTGTTGTAACAGGTTGGACGTATTATGAGCTGGCCAAGATCGTGTGCAAGTATTCCTTGGAGATTCGAAAAGCAAGCTCTCCGAAACCCATGAGATATCACTAGTATGACTGACGAACTGTCTTATGATCCGTTTTGGCAACGGAGAGAGCAGCGGAAAATGGTGGAGCCAGATACACGATGCTGAATGACCACACGAATGTGAGAGACTCCACCGCCACTGCCCTTGTGATCTGTCGTTTTGTACACATACTGAGCTTTTGTAATTGTGGCGAGATGCCATCATGTATACCTGAGGGTAACCCCTTCTGTGGGCTCACATATGAAACACCTCTGGATTTAATGTCCAGTTTTCAGGATATAAATCCTGACGGGTGAGATCATCTGTCTAACAGATGTCCACTTGCGGAATGAACCCCGTTGACATCATCACATAATGGTGTTCTAGGCAATTGAGGATTCGAGTTACCTGCCGCATTGCCATGCGGCTTCTTGGTTCTCCCTGGTTGTTGTGTATGCAACTCCCGCTGCGTTGTCTGACTGCACTTGGTCAGACTGAAAGCGAAGCATGTAGTGCATTGTAAATTGCACGGAGTTCCAGGACATTTATCGACAGCAATCTGTCGTGATCCGTTTTAGAACCTCTGTCGCTGATCTTTTTTTTTTTAACTACAACTCCTGAACCTCTGAGACTCTCGTCCAGAGTATATACACCCTCGGCCCTCTGTGGGAAACGCGAGTGAAGGGCGGCGAACTAAAGCGCTTTGAAAACACATCATTATTCTTAACAGGCGAATACACCAATGTACCGCTAGTGTGCGTGGCTTTTGCACTAATTACTAGATGTACATTTGTTCTTGCTGGTGTAGTAGGTAAATGTCTTTGATTTACCGTATTTATAATCTTACCTAGGAATTGACGTCGTTCAGACGGAATTCGATGCGATTGTTTTTGAACTTGACCTGCCACCGCAGTATACATTAGTAGCGCAAGTTAGAGGAACTCTGTTGAGACAGAGTTCTTATGAGCAGATCGTCTAAGTGTGGAACGATTGTCACTGTCAGGACTCGGAGATGAGCTATCATCACCAACATCACTTTGGTAAATACCCGAGGCGTTGACAAGAAGCCAAACGGTAGACCTGAAATGGTTAATGGTTGTGGCGTTTTGCAAACGCTAGAACCTGTGATGACCAAACCGGAATGGGTAAATACGCATTGTGAAGATCAAGTGCAATTATGCAATTTTGTGGCTCCAATATGCAAATACTAACCGCATAAAATCCATTTTCTAACTGCAGTAAGTGACTTGCTGATTGAGACTGCGACGGAGCTGTCTGGTTTTGTTACCCCAAACAGAGGGGAATAAGTAACCCTGACTCTGTTGGTGTACTACTGCCTGGTTATAAAGACAGCTGAAAACCAGCAGAGACTAAATGGCAACCTGCCAAACCGTTCGACAGAGGCAGTCTTGTCCTTTAATCTGTAAATAGCTGAGACATCCATGAGTTGATGTCTGGAAACGCAAATGTAACGTGTAAAGACGCGCTTCCACAATTGGAACATGGAGATGGCCTAAGAGGTCGTCAAGCCACTGGCTTGCTGACTGTAGCGTCCTGTCGTTACAAGGCGTGACTGTTTTGTACAACCGCCTTGAAAAAACTGAAGTCTAAAGGGATTAAACGCCGGCACAAGTATCTCCGTTTTGATACTGGATGTGGTAATGGCTGAATATCAAATTTAGGACCAAACAAGCTCTGGCCTTGTCGCGCTTAAACTAGCGACGATGAAAAGTGAGAATCGAAGTAACCGGCGTTAGCAGAAGCTTTACAGATATACTCTGCAGCTTCTTTTAACAGTTCATTGTTTCCATACATAGTCTAGTGACCCAAATGTATCTTGGGTCTTTATAATGTTTGACACAGACGCATTTACCAATGGCGGATCGCGTCTTAAATAGTGGTTAGAGTCTACTCAGTCTCTGTAAAAATGGAGACATTGACTCACTGGGATTTAGCAATGTATGGTTGTCAAAAACCCCGCACTATCTGAGTGCTGGACTAATGTACCCTTCTCACTCGTAGTTATCGGTGTGAGATTTGACATAGAATCGTGCATTAAATTATAAGACCAGTTAAATAAACACCCTGGTACCCAAAGGGAAATTGGCCCTTTGGAAAGACTGTCCTTCGTTAGTGCTGGTGGAGTAACTTCCGAGACTCCGATTACCGCTCTTTTAATTTGAATTGCCAATGCTTAACATAGGATCTTTAAAATTATTTTTTAGTCTGCGCTAGAGCCTTACTCGCTATGCAGACAGACACCACAATAGTCAACGGACAGACACTTGCACGACTTATTGAAGTTATTATCATATATATATTTTATTGCTGAAAAGCATATTTATATGAAACTCATGGTTGTTTCTCTCAACGGAAATCTGTAGTAAAAAGCGAAAGATTTATTCGATCTGAAGAGAAACCAGAGTATTCTTTATGTGAAAAGCAATTCACATGGGCATGTGAAACCCGAACCAAATTCCCACTAACACCCCTGCGCCTCTGGTGGCTTAGAGATGTAGGGCAGGAATGTTCCAGAATTACAAACTGGAAAAACAACAGGAAGCATGTTAAAATGGCCCCTTTGCCATGCTGACTGTGATAATCACCGAACAAGTTACAATTGTTCAGTGTTAATATAGCCTCTTATACAGTATAATCACAGTATGGGTACAACACATGCTCTATGAATATATATATATATATATATATATATATATATATATATATATATATATATATATATATATATATATATATAGGCTCAATAGCCTATGATAATTACAGACATTAATATATGCTCAATAGCCTATTATACAGCATTAATATAGGCTCAATAGCCTATTTGATAATCACAGATATTAATATATAGGCTCAATAGCCTATTATACAGTGATAATCACATACATTAATATAGGCTCAATAGCCTATTATACAGTGATAATCACAGATATTAATATATAGGCTCAATAGCCTATTATACATGATAATCATTAATATAGGTCTGATATCACAGGACAGGTTATAATACATGTCTGCATTATTTACTGTCACATCTAGCTGCATATATAACTGCTGTTTATATATGTATTTTACATACCCTTTCCGCAGTGAGCCGCCCGATTCCACCGCCCCCCTTCCCCCCTGTAACGCTGTGTCTTCTCAGGAACAGCCGGGAAGACTTGCAGGGAGGCTTGCAGGGAGGCTGGCATCTGCGGTGCTGGGCGGCCGGACGGAGCAGCGGCCCGGTTGTCACCCTGTTAACGCTGTTAGTGAGCGTCTGCGGGTGGATGTGCTGGTCGGCCGGACGGAGCGGCTGGGACGGGCGGACGTAGCGCTGCCGTCTGGAGCGAGTCTCAGACGTAGCGTTGGGCGCTGTGGCGGGCGGTGCGTGGAAGCGGCATTCACTGTGACCCACCTAGCGGGGCGGCAGCCTGCGCTGACCGTTCCCCAGCTTACCTTATTCAAGGCTGCGACGGGGCTTCTCTGTGTAAGCTCCGTCCAGCTTTCAAGTCATCTTGTTCCTGGCTGCGACGGGGCTTCTTCTGTAAGCTCCGTCCAGCTTGTTCCTTTTGATAACTTCTTGCTGGCTGTGACGGGGCTTCTTTATGTAAGCTCCGTCCAGCTCTTTGATAACTTCTTGCTGGCTGTGACGGGGCTTCTTTATGTAAGCTCCGTCCAGCTCTTTGATCATTTCTTCCTGGCTGTGACGGGGCTTCTTTCTGTAAGCTCCGTCCAGCTGTTGCAGGAGACAGTGGGCTGCCTGTGGCTGTGAGGGTGCTCTTTGTGAGGACCGACACGCCATGCGCTGCCTTGCAGCAGCACCATCCCGGACCCATGTTTTTCCAGAAACTGGGAAGGGATGTGCTAAGTGTAAAATTAAAAATTAAAAAAGTCAAAATGAAAAATTAATAAAATCTTCCATCCAAGTGTGGGAATCCCACAAGCCGATGTTAGTGCTTTGAGCACAGAAAAAACACTGGGTTCGTACACTGAGGTACTCTGGGATATGGAGGGGTGGAGAGTTCTAAATTTAAATATTCAGTGCCTTTGTTCTGCTACGCCGTCCATATCCCAAGAGTACTCCAGTGACCCCTAGTGGATGAAAAAGAAACAGACCTTCCCCTAAGGTAACGCTTTCAGAGAGCCCGTCGTGCCGTAACTAGTTACGCTGAAAGGCGAGAACTGACCTGACAGACGTCCGTAGAAGCTGTACATAAATACTCAGCAGCTTCACCGATGTGATCAGCAAGAAGTATAAGGTGGTCGACTTGCAGGCGGACGTGAGGTGTGTTATCAATATAATCACCGCCTTATCTACCCAAATTCCAACCAAACCAGGTCTAAGCAGCACCCCTGCTGCTGTATACATGGACTTCTAGCTTACACTCTGATGGGTTTTGAAGCGTAGTAGCAGTTGGTACTGGAATGGTTAAAAAAAATTTTTTTTTTTTAAGAAAGTTTTGACACAGACGAACCCACCATTGGAAGATTCTCCCATTTAGAAGTCACAGACTCTGGAAACGGGTAACTAGACTTAAACCGGCGAGGTATAGAAAACCGTTTATCCGGATTTCGCCATGCCTCTATTAACAGCTTATTAAGAGATTCTGAAAAACACACTGGAGATCGGTCGTTTAGTAAATACCACCTCATCATTTGTCTGAGGTACTTCAGTCTCTGTAAAATCTAAGACTGACGTACCGCCCTGATGAGATTATCAATGCCCGGGCTGTCAATATCCTCACTATCTGACTGCTGGTCCAATTCACCTTCCTCATGCTCATCCTGCGCAGTCGTCAGGATGCAATATAGCAGAAACTGGGAAAGTATAAGACAAATGAGAACTATCTTTATGACCAAAACTAGACCGGGACCTTTGCAAAGACTGAGACCTATCCCGAGACCCTCAGGTATCTCTGGTGGTCTCACCCGAGCCTCAATTCTTGCAGTTTCTCGCACTTGTCGAGCAGCAGCCCATTCTGTGAGGTAACACACACTGACAGACATTACAGTTAAACTGCATTTTTGTTTTTGCTGGTGCCTTATTCAATATGTACCCAAACAACCGAAAAAAAACAAAGAGACAATTCCTACGACTCAGTAAAGGTTACTAAGGTGTGTATACGGCTGAAGGCAGTGCACGTGGCCAGACTATAGGAAAACTGATCCAAAAGTCCTACTAACACCCCTACGCCATCCGGTGGAGTTTTGTTGTAGGACAGCCCTTCCTGGAAGAAGAAACAGGAAGCATGGTTAAAATGACCTCCAGCCATGTGCTTACATTGTATAACATAGCATGCTAGGTTATAAAGACGTGCCCTTAAAACCATGCCCTTAACAGTGACAGGGTAACATAAAGCAGTCTCTTCTCAATATAATGCAGCCCGTCTCAATATAATGCAGCCCGCCCGTCTCAATATAAAGCAGCCCGTCTCAATATAAAGCAGCCCGTCTCAATCTAGGCTTAACAGCCTGTCTAGTGCTGCTGCTGTGGGCATTATGTGTCTTCCCCCCCCCTTTCAGCTGCGCTGCATGTAAAGGGGACAGACCGCGGCAGCCCTGAGCGCTGTCCGCGGTCTGAGTGAGGGCTGTAGCGGGCGCTCTGTAATATCTTCCCCTGGGGAGCGGTGTGGAGTGGGTATTAGCGGGCGGCAACAGGTATTAGCTCGCTGGCTACCCTCTGCGCCGGATCCTCACACTGGCCGGCGGGTCAGGAGCGGTGGCCACAGCGGGCGCTAGGGAGCCCGTGATGAGTGGCAGGCAGCAGGGGATCAGTTTGCCGGCGGCGGGCAACAGCTATGGCGGCGCGCAGTCCCCACACATGGCGGGGCGTCCGCGTGAGCTGACCGCCTCGGTCAGAAAATAAGATTTTACTCACCGGTAAATCTATTTCTCGTAGTCCGTAGTGGATGCTGGGGACTCCGTAAGGACCATGGGGAATAGACGGGCTCCGCAGGAGACTGGGCACTCTATAAGAAAGATTTGGTACTATCTGGTGTGCACTGGCTCCTCCCTCTATGCCCCTCCTCCAGACCTCAGTTAGGATACTGTGCCCGGAAGAGCTGACACAATAAGGAAGGATTTTTGAATCCCGGGTAAGACTCATACCAGCCACACCAATCACACCGTATAACTCGTGATACTATACCCAGTTAACAGTATGAAATATAACTGAGCCTCTCAACAGATGGCTCAACAATAACACTTTAGTTAGGCAATAACTATATACAAGTATTGCAGACAATCCGCACTTGGGATGGGCGCCCAGCATCCACTACGGACTACGAGAAATAGATTTACCGGTGAGTAAAATCTTATTTTCTCTAACGTCCTAGTGGATGCTGGGGACTTCGTAAGGACCATGGGGATTATACCAAAGCTCCCAAACGGGCGGGAGAGTGCGGATGACTCTGCAGCACCGAATGAGAGAACTCAAGGTCCTCCTCAGCCAGGGTATCAAATTTGTAGAATTTTGCAAACGTGTTTGCCCCTGACCAAGTAGCAGCTCGGCAAAGTTGTAAAGCAGAGACCCCTCGGGCAGCCGCCCAAGATGAGCCCACCTTCCGTGTGGAATGGGCTTTTACAGATTCAGGCTGCGGTAAGCCTACCGCAGAATGCGCCAGCTGAATAGTGCTACAAATCCAGCGCGCAAAAGACTGCTTAGAAACAGGAGCACCTATCTTGTTGGGTGCGTACAAGACAAAAAGCGAGTCAGTCTTTCTGACTCCAGCCGTCCTGGAAACAAAGTTTCAGGGCCCTGACTACATCCAGTAACTTGGAATCCTCCAAGTCCCCAGTAGCCGCAGGCACCACAATAGGTTGGTTCAAGTGAAAAGCAGATACCACCTTAGGGAGAAACTGGGGACGAGTCCTCAATTCTGCCCTATCCATATGAAATATCAGATAAGGGCTTTTACAAGACAAAGCTGCCAATTCTGACACACGCCTGGCCAATAACATGACCACTTTCCACGTGAGATATTTCAGATCCACAGTTTTAAGTGGTTCAAACCAATGTGATTTTAGGAAATTCAACACCACATTGAGATCCCAAGGTGCCACGGGAGGCACAAAAGGGGGCTGAATATGAAGCACTCCCTTTACAAAAGTCTGAACTTCAGGCAGTGAAGCCAGTTCTTTCTGGAAGAAAATCGACAGGGCCGAAATCTGGACTTTAATGGAACCCAATTTTAGGCCCATAGTCACTCCCGACTGTAGGAAGTGTAGAAAGCGACCAAGCTGAAATTCCTCTGTTGGAGCCTTCTGAGCCTCACACCACGCAACATATCGCCAAATACGGTGATAATGGTTCACGGTTACTTCTTTCCTGGCTTTTATTAGCGTAGGAATGACTTCCTCCGGAATGCCCTTTTCCTTTAGGATCCGGAATTCAACCGCCATGCCGTCAAACGCAGCCGCGGTAAGTCTTGGAACAGACAGGGCCCCTGCTGCAGCAGATCCTGTCTGAGCGGTAGAGGCCATGGGTCCTCTGATATCATTTCCTGAAGTTCCGGGTACCAAGCCCTTCTTGGCCAATCCGGAACCACGAGTATCGTTCTTACTCCCCGCCTTCTTATTATTCTCAGTACCTTTGGTATGAGAGGCAGAGGAGGGAACACATAAACCGACTGGTACACCCACGGTGTCACTAGAGCGTCCACAGCTATCGCCTGAGGGTCCCTTGACCTGGCGCAATATCTCTTTAGCTTTTTGTTGAGGCGGGACGCCATCATGTCCACCTGTGGCCTTTCCCAACGGTTTACCAACAGTAGGAAGACTTCTGGATGAAGTCCCCACTCTCCCGGGGTGTAGGTCGTGTCTGCTGAGGAAGTCTGCTTCCCAGTTGTCCACTCCCGGAATGAACACTGCTGACAGTGCTAGTACGTGATTTTCCGCCCATCGGAGAATCCTTGTGGCTTCTGCCATTGCCATCCTGCTTCTTGTGCCGCCCTGTCGGTTCACATGGGCGACTGCCGTGATGTTGTCTGACTGGATCAGTACCGGCTGGTTTTGAAGCAGGGGTCTTGCCTGACTTAGGGCATTGTAAATGGCCCTTAGTTCCAGAATATTTATATGTAGGGAAGTCTCCTGACTTGACCATAGTCCTTGGAAGTTTCTTCCCTGTGTGACTGCTCCCCAGCCTCGAAGGCTGGCATCCGTGGTCACCAGGACCCAGTCCTCTATGCCGAATCTGCGGCCCTCTAGAAGATGAGCACTCTGCAGCCACCACAGTAGAGACACCCTGGTCCTTGGAGACAGGGTTATCATTTGATGCATCTGAAGATGCGATCCCGACCACTTGTCCAAGAGGTCCCACTGGAAGGTCCTCGCATGGAACCTGCCGAATGGAATTGCTTCGTATGAAGCCACCATTTTTCCCAGGACTCGTGTGCAACGATGCACCGATACCCGTTTTGGTTTTAGGAGGTCTCTGACTAGAGATGACAGCTCCTTGGCTTTCTCCTGCGGGAGAAACACTTTTTTCTGTTCTGTGTCCAAAATCATCCGCAGGAACAGTAAGAGAGTGGAAGGAACCAGCTGTGACTTTGGAATGTTCAGAATCCAGCCATGTTGTTGTAGCACCTCCTGAGATAGTGCTACTCTGACCAGTAACTGCTCCCTGGACCTCGCCTTTATAAGGAGATCGTCCAAGTATGGGATAATTAAAACTCCCTTTTTTCGAAGGAGTATCATCATTTCTGCCATTACCTTGGTAAACACCCTCGGTGCCGTGGACAGTCCAAACGGTAGAGTCTGGAATTGGTACTGGCAATCCTGTACCACAAATCTGAGGTACTCCTGGTGAGGAAGGTAAATAGGGACATGCAGGTAAGCATCCTTGATGTCCAGGGATACCATGTAATCCCCCTCGTCCAGGCTTGCAATAACCGCCCTGAGCGATTCCATCTTGAACTTGAATTTTGTTATGTAAGTGTTCAAGGATTTCAAATTTAAAATGGGTCTCACCGAACCGTCTGGTTTCGGTACCACAAAGTGTGGAATAGTAGCCCCGGCCTTGTTGAAGTAGGGGTACCTTGACTATCACCTGCTGGGAATACAGCTTGTGAATGGCCTCTAGCACAGCCTCCCTGCCCGATGGAATCGTCGGTAAGGCTGATTTGAGGAAACGGCGGGGGGGCGGCGCCTCGAATTCCAGCTTGTACCCCTGAGATACTACTTGAAGGATCCAGGGATCCACCCGTGAGCGAGCCCACTGATCGCTGAAATTTTTGAGGCGGCCCCCCACCGTACCTGGCTCCGCCTGTGGAGCCCCACCGTCATGCGGCTGATTTGGAAGAAGCGGGGGGAGGACTTTTGGTCCTTGGAACCGGCTGAGTGTTGCAGCTTTTTCCCCCTTCCTCTGCCTCTAGACAGAAAGGACCCGCCTTTTCCGCGCCTGTTTTTCTGGGGTCGAAAGGACTGTACTTGGTAATACGGTGCTTTCTTAGGCTGTGAGGGGACATGGGGCAAAAATGCAGACTTCCCAGCCGTTGCTGTGGAAACAAGGTCTGAGAGACCGTCCCCGAATAACTCCTCACCCTTATAAGGCAAAACTTCCATGTGCCTTTTAGAATCTGCATCTCCTGTCCACTGCCGAGTCCATAAGCCTCTCCTAGCAGAGATGGACAAAGCACTTATTCTAGATGCCAGCCGGCAGATCTCCCTCTGTGCATCTCTCATGTATAAGGCCGAGTCTTTTATATGCTCTATGGTTAGCAATATAGTGTCTCTGTCTAGGGTGTCAATATTTTCCGACAGGGAATCTGACCAAGCAGCAGCAGCACTGCACATCCAGGCTGAGGCAATAGCTGGTCTCAGTATAACACCAGTGTGTGTGTGTAAATAGATTTTAGGATAGCCTCCTGCTTTCTATCAGCAGGTTCCTTTAGGCAGGCCGTTTCCGGAGACGGTAGTGCCACCTTTTTAGACAAACGTGTGAGCGCTTTATCCATCCTAGGGGGAGTTTCCCAACGTGACCTATCCTCTGACGAGAAAGGGAACGCCATTAGTAATTTTTTTGATATCACCAATTTTTTATCAGGGAAAGCCCACGCTTCTTCACACACCTCATTCAATTCCTCAGATGGGGGAAAAACTATAGGTAGTTTTTTTCTCCCCAAACATAATACCCTTCTTTGAGGTACCCGGGTTTATATCAGTAAGGTGTAATACCTCTTTCATTGCCTCAATCATGCCACAAATGGCCCTAGTGGACATTAAATTTGACTCATCGTCGTCGACACTAGCATCAGTATCCGTGTCGACATCTGTGTCTGCCATCTGAGGTAGTGGTCGTTTCAGGGCCCCTGACGGCCTTTGAATCGTCTGGGCAGGCACGAGCTGAGAAGCCGGCTGTCCCGCATTTGGCATGTCGTCAAATTTTTTATGTAAGGAGTCGACACTTGCACGTAATTCCTTCCATAAATCCATCCACTCAGGTGTCTGTCCCGCAGGGGGTGACATCACATTAATAGGCATCTGCTCCGCCTCCACATAAGTCTCCTCATCAAACATGTCGACACAGCCGTACCGACACACCGCACACACACACAGGGAATGCTCTTACAAGGAGACAGGACCCCACAAAAGCCCTTTGGGGAGACAGAGAGAAAGTATGCCAGCACACACCAGAGCGCTATAATAATACAGGGACTAACTGAATTATGACCCTTTATAGCTGCTTATTATATTAAACTGCGCCCAAATTTAGTGCCCCCCTCTCTTTTTTACCCTTTCCGTAGTGTAGACTGCAGGGGAGAGTCAGGGAGCTTCCTTCCAGCGGAACTGTGAGGGAATAATTGGTTAGCATTACTGCCTCACAGCACTGAGGTCATGGGTTCGATTCCCACCATGGTCCTAACTGTGTGGAGTTTGTATATTCTCCCCGTACTTGCGTGGGTTTCCTCCGGGTACTCCGGTTTCCTCCCACATTCCAAAAATATACTGGTAGGTTAATTGGCTTCCAACAAAAATTAACCCTAGCGTGAATGTGTGTGTACATGTGGTAGGGAATATAGATTGTAAACTCCACTGGGGCAGGGACTGATGCGAATGGTCAAATATTCTCTGTAAAGCGCTGCGGAATATGTGTGCGCTATATAAAATAACTGATAATAATAATGGCGCCAGTGTGCTGAGGGAGAAGGCTCCGCCCCTTTTTCGGCAGCCTTTCTCGCGCTTTTTTCTGTAATCTGGCAGGGGTAATTACAACATATATAGCCTCTGGGACTATATATTGTGGTTATTTTTGCCAGCCAAGGTGATATTATTGCTGCTCAGGGCGCCCCCCCCCAGCGCCCTGCACCCTCAGTGACCGGAGTGTGAAGTGTGTATGAGGAGCAATGGCGCACAGCTGCAGGGGCGGCTCCGGGAACGAACACCAAGGACGAGTCCTGCGGTCGATCCCTCTGGAGCTAATGGTGTCCAGTAGCCTAAGAAGCCCAAGCTAGCTGCAAGCAGGTAGGTTCGCTTCTTCTCCCCTTAGTCCCACGATGCAGTGAGCCTGTTGCCAGCAGGTCTCACTGTAAAATAAAAAACCTAATTTTAAATTTTCTTTCTAGCAGCTCAGGAGAGCTCCTAGTGTGCAACCAGCTCGGGCCGGGCACAGAAATCTAACTGAGGTCTGGAGGGGCATAGAGGGAGGAGCCAGTGCACACCAGATAGTACCAAATCTTTCTTATAGAGTGCCCAGTCTCCTGCGGAGCCCGTCTATTCCCCATGGTCCTTACGGAGTCCCCAGCATCCACTAGGACGTTAGAGAAATACCTGTGATCCTGTGCTCTGACGGGGCTTCTCTAGCAAGCTCCGTTCTGTAGTCTCATCTGAAGGTAGCTGACCTGTGCTCTTGGGCTCTGACGGGGCTTCTCCAGCAAGCTCCGTCCAGTCCTTTCTGCAGCCTCAGCTGAAGTTAGCTGAGCTGCATGTGGCTGTGAGGGGATCCTATTGTGAGGCCCGACACGCCAAGAGCTGCACGCAGCAGCTTCTGTAATCCCGGACCAAGAGCTTTTGTGTAAGCTGGGAAGGGATTGTAAGTAGAAAAAAGTATAAAAATAAGATTTTACTTACCGATAAATCTATTTCTCGGAGTCCGTAGTGGATGCTGGGGTTCCTGAAAGGACCATGGGGAATAGCGGCTCCGCAGGAGACAGGGCACAAAAAGTAAAGCTTTTCCAGATCAGGTGGTGTGCACTGGCTCCTCCCCCTATGACCCCCCTCCAGACTCCAGTTAGGTACTGTGCCCGGACGAGCGTACACAATAAGGGAGGATTTTGAATCCCGGGTAAGACTCATACCAGCCACACCAATCACACCGTACAACCTGTGATCTAAACCCAGTTAACAGTATGATAACAGCGGAGCCTCTGAAAGATGGCTTCCTTCAACAATAACCCGAATTAGTTAACAATAACTATGTACAATTTATGCAGATAATCCGCACTTGGGATGGGCGCCCAGCATCCACTACGGACTCCGAGAAATAGATTTATCGGTAAGTAAAATCTTATTTTCTCTATCGTCCTAGTGGATGCTGGGGTTCCTGAAAGGACCATGGGGATTATACCAAAGCTCCCAAACGGGCGGGAGAGTGCGGATGACTCTGCAGCACCGAATGAGAGAACTCCAGGTCCTCCTTAGCCAGAGTATCAAATTTGTAAAATTTTACAAACGTGTTCTCCCCTGACCACGTAGCTGCTCGGCAAAGTTGTAATGCCGAGACCCCTCGGGCAGCCGCCCAAGATGAGCCCACCTTCCTTGTGGAGTGGGCCTTTACAGATTTAGGCTGTGGCAGGCCTGCCACAGAATGTGCAAGTTGGATTGTGCTACAGATCCAACGAGCAATCGTCTGCTTAGACGCAGGAGCACCCATCTTGTTGGGTGCATACAATATAAACAACGAGTCAGATTTTCTGACTCCAGCTGTCCTTGCAATATATATTTTTAATGCTCTGACAACGTCCAGTAACTTGGAGTCCTCCAAGTCACTTGTAGCCGCAGGCACTACAATAGGCTGGTTCAGATGAAATGCTGACACCACCTTAGGGAGAAAATGCGGACGAGTCCGCAGTTCTGCCCTGTCCGAATGGAAAATCAGATATGGGCTTTTGTAAGATAAAGCTGCCAATTCTGATACTCTCCTGGCAGAAGCCAGGGCTAGAAGCATGGTCACTTTCCAAGTGAGATATTTCAAATCCACCTTTTTTAGTGGTTCAAACCAATGAGATTTTAGAAAGTCCAAAACCACATTGAGATCCCACGGTGCCACTGGAGGCACCACAGGAGGCTGTATATGCAGCACTCCCTTAACAAAGGTCTGGACTTCAGGGACTGAAGCCAATTCTTTTTGAAAGAAAATCGACAGGGCCGAAATTTGAACCTTAATAGATCCCAATTTGAGACCCATAGACAATCCTGATTGCAGGAAATGTAGGAATCGACCCAGTTGAAATTCCTCCGTCGGAGCACTCCGATCTTCGCACCACGCAACATATTTTCGCCAAATTCGGTGATAATGTTGCACGGTTACTTCCTTCCTTGCTTTAATCAAAGTAGGAATGACTTCTTCCGGCATGCCTTTTTCCTTTAGGATCCGGCGTTCAACCGCCATGCCGTCAAACGCAGCCGCGGTAAGTCTTGAAACAGACAGGGACCCTGCTGAAGCAAGTCCCTCCTTAGAGGTAGAGGCCACGGATCTTCCGTGATCATCTCTTGAAGTTCCGGGTACCAAGTCCTTCTTGGCCAATCCGAAACCACTAGTATCGTCCTTACGCCTCTTTGCCGTATAATTCTCAATACTTTTGGTATGAGAGGCAGAGGAGGAAACACATACACCGACTGGTACACCCAAGGCGTTACCAGCGCGTCCACAGCTATTGCCTGCGGATCTCTTGACCTGGCGCAATACCTGTCCAGTTTTTTGTTGAGGCGAGACGCCATCATGTCCACCATTGGTCTTTCCCAACGGGTTACCAGCAAGTGGAAGACTTCTGGATGAAGTCCCCACTCTCCCGGGTGAAGATCGTGTCTGCTGAGGAAGTCTGCTTCCCAGTTGTCCACTCCCGGGATGAACACTGCTGACAGTGCTATCACATGATTCTCTGCCCAGCGAAGAATCCTTGCAGCTTCTGCCATTGCACTCCTGCTTCTTGTGCCGCCCTGTCTGTTCACATGGGCGACTGCCGTGATGTTGTCCGACTGGATCAACACCGGTTTTCCCTGAAGCAGAGGTTCTGCCTGGCTTAGAGCATTGTATATTGCTCTTAGTTCCAGAATGTTTATGTGAAGAGACGTTTCCAGGCTCGTCCATACTCCCTGGAAGTTTCTTCCTTGTGTGACTGCTCCCCAGCCTCTCAGGCTGGCGTCCGTGGTCACCAGGATCCAATCCTGTATGCCGAATCTGCGGCCCTCCAATAGATGAGGACTCTGCAACCACCACAGAAGAGACACCCTTGTCCTTGGAGACAGGGTTATCCGTAGGTGCATCTGAAGATGCGACCCTGACCATTTGTCCAACAGATCCCTTTGGAAAATTCTTGCGTGGAATCTGCCGAATGGAATTGCTTCGTAAGAAGCCACCATTTTTCCCAGGACTCTTGTGCATTGATGTACAGACACCTTTCCTGGTTTTAGGAGGTTCCTGACAAGCTCGGATAACTCCTTGGCTTTTTCCTCCGGGAGAAAAACCTTTTTCTGAACCGTGTCCAGAATCATCCCTAGGAACAGCAGACGAGTTGTCGGCATTAACTGGGATTTTGGAATATTCAGAATCCACCCGTGCTGTTTTAGCACTTCTTGAGACAGTGCTAATCCCATCTCTAGCTGTTCTCTGGACCTTGCCCTTATTAGGAGATCGTCCAAGTATGGGATAATTAATATGCCTTTTCTTCGAAGAAGAATCATCATCTCGGCCATTACCTTTGTAAAGACCCGAGGTGCCGTGGACAATCCGAACGGCAGCGTCTGAAACTGATAGTGACAGTTTTGTACAACGAACCTGAGGTACCCCTGGTGTGAGGGGTAAATTGGAACGTGGAGATACGCATCCTTGATGTCCAAGGATACCATAAAGTTCCCCTCTTCCAGGTTCGCTATCACTGCTCTGAGTGACTCCATCTTGAACTTGAACTTCTTTATGTACAGGTTCAAGGACTTCAGATTTAGAATAGGCCTTACCGAGCCATCCGGCTTCGGTACCACAAAAAGAGTGGAATAATACCCCTTCCCTTGTTGTAGAAGAGGTACCTTGACTATCACCTGCTGAGAGTACAGCTTGTGAATGGCTTCCAAAACCGTCTCCCTTTCGGAGGGGGACGTTGGTAAAGCAGACTTCAGGAAACGGCGAGGTGGATCTGTCTCTAATTCCAACCTGTACCCTTGAGATATTATCTGCAGGATCCAGGGATCTACCTGCGAGTGAGCCCACTGCGCGCTGTAATTTTTGAGACGACCGCCCACCGTCCCCGAGTCCGCTTGAGAAGCCCCAGCGTCATGCTGAGGCTTTTGTAGAAGCTGGGGAGGGCTTCTGTTCCTGGGAAGGAGCTGCCTGTTGCTGTCTCTTCCCTCGACCTCTGCCTCGTGGCAGATATGAATAGCCCTTTGCTCTCTTATTTTTAAAGGAACGAAAGGGCTGCGGTTGAAAAGTCGGTGCCTTTTTCTGTTGGGGAGTGACTTGAGGTAGAAAGGTGGATTTCCCGGCTGTAGCCGTGGCCACCAAATCTGATAGACCGACTCCAAATAACTCCTCCCCTTTATACGGCAAAACTTCCATATGCCGTTTTGAATCCGCATCGCCTGTCCACAGTCGCGTCCATAAAGCTCTTCTGGCCGAAATGGACATAGCACTTACCCGTGATGCCAGTGTGCAGATATCCCTCTGTGCATCACGCATATAAAGAAATGCATCCTTTATTTGTTCTAACGACAGTAAAATATTGTCCCTGTCCAGGGTATCAATATTTTCAATCAGGGACTCTGACCAAACTACCCCAGCACTGCACATCCAGGCAGTCGCTACAGCTGGTCGTAGTATAACACCTGCATGTGTGTATATACTTTTTTGGATATTTTCCATCCTCCTATCTGATGGATCTTTAAGTGCGGCCGTCTCAGGAGAGGGTAACGCCACTTGTTTAGATAAGCGTGTTAGCGCCTTGTCCACCCTAGGAGGTGTTTCCCAGCGCTCCCTAACCTCTGGCGGGAAAGGGTATAATGCCAATAATTTCTTTGAAATTATCAGCTTTTTATCAGGGGCAATTTCATTACACACGTCATTTAATTCTTCTGATTCAGGAAAAACTATAGGTAGTTTTTTCACACCCCACATAATACCCTGTTTAGTGGTACCTGTAGTATCAGCTAAATGTAACGCCTCCTTCATTGCCAAAATCATATAACGTGTGGCCCTACTGGAAAATACGGTTGATTCGTCACCGTCACCACTGGAGTCAGTGCCTGTGTCTGGGTCTGTGTCGACCGACTGAGGCAAAGGGCGTTTCACAGCCCCTGACGGTGTTTGAGTCGCCTGGACAGGCACTAATTGATTGTCCGGCCGCCTCATGTCGTCAAACGACTGCTTTAGCGTGTTGACACTATCCCGTAGTTCCATAAATAAAGGCATCCATTCTGGTGTCGACTCCCTAGGGGGTGACATCCTCATATTTGGCAATTGCTCCGCCTCCACACCAATATCGTCCTCATACATGTCGACACACGTACCGACACACAGCAGACACACAGGGAATGCTCCTAACGAAGACAGGACCCACTAGCCCTTTGGGGAGACAGAGGGAGAGTTTGCCAGCACACACCAAAAGCGCTATATATATATCAGGGATAGCCTTATAATAAGTGCTCCCTTATAGCTGCTTTGTTATATCAAAATATCGCCATAAATTTGCCCCCCCCTCTCTGTTTTACCCTGTTTCTGTAGTGCAGTGCAGGGGAGAGACTTGGGAGCCGTCCTGACCAGCGGAGCTGTGAGAGGAAATGGCGCCGTGTGCTGAGGAGATAGGCCCCGCCCCTTTTCTGGCGGGCTCGTCTCCCGCTATTTAGAGAAATCAGGCAGGGGTTAAATATCTCCATATAGCCTCTGGGGGCTATATGTGAGGTATTTTTAGCCTTTATATAGGTTACATTTGCCTCCCAGGGCGCCCCCCCCCAGCGCCCTGCACCCTCAGTGACCGCGTGTGAAGTGTGTTGAGAGGAAAATGGCGCACAGCTGCAGTGCTGTGCGCTACCTTTAGAAGACTGCAGGAGTCTTCAGCCGCCGATTCTGGACCTCTTCTGACTTCAGCATCTGCAAGGGGGTCGGCGGCGCGGCTCCGGTGACCATCCAGGCTGTACCTGTGATCGTCCCTCTGGAGCTTGATGTCCAGTAGCCAAGAAGCCAATCCATCCTGCACGCAGGTGAGTTGACTCCTTCTCCCCTCAGTCCCTCGCTGCAGTGATCCTGTTGCCAGCAGGAATCACTGTAAAATAAAAAACCTAGCTAAACTTTTTCTAAGCAGCTCTTTAGGAGAGCCACCTAGATTGCACCCTTCTCGGCCGGGCACAAAAATCTAACTGGAGTCTGGAGGGGGGTCATAGGGGGAGGAGCCAGTGCACACCACCTGATCTGGAAAAGCTTTACTTTTTGTGCCCTGTCTCCTGCGGAGCCGCTATTCCCCATGGTCCTTTCAGGAACCCCAGCATCCACTAGGACGATAGAGAAAAATAAAAATAAAATAATCTAAAAGTAAAATATGTGGAGGAGCTCCACACTTTGTGCTTCCATCCATGTGAGCACCGAAAAAACACTGAGGTATTCTGGGAGTATGGAGGGGAGGAGAGTTACTAAATTTAAATATTCAGTGCCTGTCCTTGCTAACACCGTCCATATCCCAAGAGTACTCCAGTGACCCCTAGTGGATGAAAAAGAAAACCTTCTGTGCTGCCTTACAGCCCTTTCCAGTCATGGTAAAACACACTGACACACAATAACACACAGCAGTTAGTAATGGATAGCGTAAAATATAGGGTCATTCCATGCCAGTTCACCCAGGCATGACACCCACGACTCGGATTTTCATGATACTTTGTACACTTGAAACTACCACAGAGCTACTAAACCATAAATTTTTCTACTCTAGGCCTTAGTTTTTGAGATATAGGGGGTCAGTTTTTAAAAATGGCTGGGAAATGCCGCTCCTGATGCTCGGGTTTTTTCTGAGGTGTATCTGAAATTAAATTCACATCTAAGTGCCTGATCTACGTATCACTTTGAAGTTTTGGCTCTGTCAATTGAAATATGGAGATTCAGGGGAAAAAATAGCAATCTTGCTAACTTCGAAAGTTCATTATACATTCCTTAACGTCATACTTAATTTTTTTGGAGCAAAAAAGTGTACAAAGTTTCATGAAAATCTGAGTCGGTGGGTGTCATGGCTGGGTGAACGGGCATGGAATGACCCTATAGAGACTGAGATAGTGAAGAGGTAGGAGAGTAGTTAAAGAGAGGAGTGTCACACCAGCCTTAATAGCACCCTACAGTAAAGCTACTGTGCTAGGCACATGTTTATCAGTAACTTAAAGTGAAAGTAAGTTACCTGTGCAGCAAAACCTCTCCTACCAGCCTAACAACCCCACTGTATTACTCACAAATGCCTGGGGTGGCTAGTGTCACCTTCTTATCAGTGCAGCAGTTTTGAGGGAGAGAGCAGGGTCAGCACATGTGTTTGCTCTCTAAGATGGGCACCTGCAGGGAGTGGCGGGGCTTCTGGGAGCAAGGAGCAGACACCAAAAGGCAAGCTTCCCCCCTCCCCACTATGAATCCTTTTTTTAAACAATTTTAAAAAGTGCCAGTGGACTATCATGCTACATATTGCTAAACTGCCCTTGCCAGTCGGTGGTGGTGGTATGGCTGATGGGGGACCCGACGCATGCATCAGCTTCCAGTCTACCCCAAAAACAGTGGTCTCTGCAACCTGCAACACGTGCGGCTCATGCCTAAAGCAGCCGTCACGAGCCGCATGCAGCCGCTATAGGGTCCCCCCGGCTGCTCCTTCGTCGCAGACAGACAGGGGCAGATGCTGCCCGTCTGTCCTCAAATGCTTTGTCAATGTAATGTTAAAAATAATTAAGCACTGAGGAGAAGCCCAGCTTCTCAGGCACATGGAAAGGACGGACTTGGAGGGGGACATAGAAAGGGAGGAGCTAGTCACACTTCTAGAAATTTGTAGTGCCAGCCCCCGGTTGCAACCTCCTATATCCATACTGTAAAGAGCACTCCAGTGTCCCCTAGTGGATGAAGGAGAAACAACTCTAGCACTCAAAATTAATGTTGGGTCTGTTTTGAGAAAAGCAAAGTTCACTTTCCACAAATAGCGTACTGTATATGATCTTTATCAGCTCACAGTCAAAAAGGGTCTTCCCCAAGAAGGTTATAAGTATGTCTTATATAGGAGAAATAGATGACACAAAAATATCTTGCGTGGTAACTTGACTGGACTGCCTAAACCAGAGTAATAAAAAGTTATTTTAGACCGGAAAAAAAAGCAAGGGACACATTCATTTTTTTCAAGACTGAAGGATTTCTCCTCAAGAATATTTATAACAAACTCCCTAAGCACACAACCAATGGGTGCCGTTGAATTATCTTTGGCCACAATTTAACTGAAAGGAAGAGCACTTAAGCTCAAGTCCAGATGTCTGTAATCATTTTGCATATGTGTGCAACAGAATGAATCAAGCACCTGGCTCCAGCAAGTTTCACAATTAATCTGCTATGTCCGAGAAGCCTATTGTGACCTACCAATGAATTGGATATGCTCAGGTCAAGTTTTTCCCTGTAAAATGAAACCAGTGACTTCAGTATAACGCAACAAACACAAAAGATCTGTAAACAATATGGCCTAGCTTTTTTAGAACAGAAGTATTTATGGAGTAAATTACACAGCCAAGGGAAAGAAGCACAGACAAAAAATAAGATTTTACTTACCAGTAAATCTATTTCTCTTTCATCCACTAGGGGACTCTGGAGTCCTATACAGTAGGGGTGTGAAGCCTTGAACCGGAGGTGTGGCACAATCTTAAATTAGCATTGTCTGCACAGCCGGCTCCTCCCCCTTCACATCCATCAGTTCGAAAAATTGTGCTGGAGGCACAACACGTGGAGCAACTGAGCTCATGACTAAAAATCTAAAAGGGGCTACGTAACCCTAATAAAAGGAGGACAAGGATGCCTGATAGCAGAGACAAAGATCCCTATTGAAGGAACCTGCATCTCTCCACAGATCATCCTCAAAGACTCAACTAATAGTGAGTACTGGTGCAAGCTTAGTCTAGGGTGTTCCAGTTAGTAAAAGTTGTTGTTTTTTCTCTCTCTCTTAGTATAAATCTCTCTCTCTCTCTTATAGAGTCAGTCCAGCTATTGCAGTCTAAAGCTCCCCTTGATATAAACAGCGGGGAAGTAGCTAACAGGGAGGGACGGCAGAGCGACGGTGCCCGGCGTGTGGGAGCCTTAGTGCGGCGCGGGACTCAGCCTGTCTTCCCTGTGAGCAGGGAGGGACGGCAGAGCGGCGCGCTGCACAGCGAGAGAAAAGAGAAAAGACCCACAACGGAGAGGAGCACAGGCAGCGCTACGGGAGACGTCCCGGCGCGCGCCGGCCAGCGGGTCCGTAGCGCGCCGAATAGAGGACTCGGCGCGCACCAGCGGCCAGCGTGTGGGGGTCCGTACAGCATCAGGGCAAAAGCAGTGCATAGAGAAGGTATGCGCAAAGCAAAGCCCACACGCTGGTAACAGTGCTGCAGGCTATTGTTTTCTATAGACTTACATTTAGTGGTGGCCATGTTTTCTTCATTTTGGCGCCAGGCTGTGTAGAGGATGGGTCCTCCCCCTCCCCCAGTAGTGTACATAGGGGAAGGTTTTTTATTAAAAAAAATTAGCTCCCCCTGCTGCATTGCCTGGATAGAGCATGCAATAATATAGTAGAGGGATCGTTAGGTAACAGCTCCCTCTGCTGGTGTAATGTATATATACAACATATGAGGATCTCCTGAAAAGTAAT
This sequence comes from Pseudophryne corroboree, assembly GCF_028390025.1. Classification (NCBI taxonomy): domain Eukaryota; kingdom Metazoa; phylum Chordata; class Amphibia; order Anura; family Myobatrachidae; genus Pseudophryne; species Pseudophryne corroboree. Next base: position 312,162,556 of record NC_086444.1, on the reverse strand, counting down.
CAAAATTTACAATTTATGTTTTCAAGGGACTTCGGTTTCAAAGATCCCGAACAAAATACACGGAAGCAAGCCAACTCTAACATCGTAGCTGATTTACAGTTGGGGTGGGGAGTTGCGAATCGGCTGGTGTTTTATTTTTATTTTTTTATTTTTTTGGCCTGTTCCTTTTATAGAGAAAAAGGGACAGGTAATTCCAGCCGGATCCAATACCTTTGCTTCCGTCATCTCCCAGTCTTTCTCTTCCTAGTTTAAATGGTGAAAGCGCTGCGGGCTACCCTAGTACAGGGTTTTTTAAAAACAACATGTCTAAGGCTACCAAGACCTCAAAGACCTGCTATGTTTGTACGAAATGTAACAAGAAGAGCACGCGGGTTGGCAGCTCCGGGGTGTGCGACTCCTGCTTAGACAAGGACGCTCCACCTGGGAGCAGTGCTCTGGCTAAGGCATGGGAAGACAACCTTGCTAATAGAATCTCCAAGGAGATGGCAGAATCCCGAAAACAGCAGTCGGAATGGGCTGCGGGATTTTCAAAGACGATGGAGGAATTTCTCATCAAGTTAACGCCGCCCGCACACGCAGATACGAGTGTGCGCAAGGCTGTTAAAAGAACTCTAACTCTTATACCAGAATCTGAGGAGGAAGAGGGTTTTCTTCTGGATACGGAAGAAGGTGAGTTAATTGAACCTAACCTAGACACCGATTTTGCTGAAGAAGACTCGGCGATCTCGGGGCTGGATTCCTTAATTGACGCGGTAAAGGACATCCTAAGCTTTAAAGGAAGCGGAAATCCGGGAGCCGGAAGAATTCGATTTGTTCGAATCCCAGAAGCCGCGTTCAGCAGAGTTCCCCATTCCTAAATCCCTCCAATCTCAGATGGAAGAGGCTTGGAAACAACCTGACAAACGTTTTCAATTTCCGAAACGGTTTCAGTTAACTTACCCCCTACCTAGGGGTGTAATGGACAAGTGGGAGTCTCCGCCGGTAGTGTATGCTTCCCTAGGAAGGTTGTCAAAGAAGACAATCTTGCCAATTCCTAACGTAACTACTTTAAAGGATGCGTCCGACCGTAAAGTTGAGACTGCGTTAAAATCAATATTTGTAGCAGCAGGTGCAGCGCAGAGACCTGCGATCGTCTGTGCTTGGGTCAACAAGGCCATGGGTGCATGGTCAGGCCGTATAGTACAAGCTATTGAGGAGGAAAATAGCTTAGAAGAGATTACACAGTTGGCGGAACACATTCGAGAATCTGCTACATACTTGTGTCAAGCTTCTAAGGATATTAGCAGAATAGCATCGCGCATATCTGCATCGGCCATATCGGCTAGGATTTTATGGCTCAGAGAATGGCAAGGAGACTCTGACACCAAGAAGGCGGTAGAATCCATCCCCTTTGGGGGTGAAATGCTGTTCGGACCAGAGTTGGACAAGTGGATTTCGCAGGCTACAGCGGGGAAGTCCACTTTTCTGCCTACTCCTTATACGAGAACCGCTCCACAAACTAGGAGAGGTTATTCGGGACCAGCGTTTACTTCATTTAGTTCACAGTCCTTTTCGAGCCCGTGGTAGGGGTTTCGGTACACAAGCATGCGGGGGCAGAGGTAGAGGCCGCTCGCAGGCAGCGACCAGAAAGCAAGATAAACCTGCTGACAAGACCGTGGCATGACGGCCTCCCAGCTCACCTGGGGTCCCCCTTGGTGGGCGGCCGACTGGAAGGTTTTCAGGACATCTGGGCCAAAACCTCACCAGAACTTTGGGTGAACAACTTAATCTCTCAGGGATACAGACTGGAATTTCAACAGAGACCTCACAATCAGTTTTTTTACAACAGGATTGCCTCAGTGCCCTCACAAAGCAAAGGCACTACGGGCAGCAATTCTCAAATTGCTACAAGCAGAGGTCATTGTACCGGTTCCCGCTTCTCAGAGAGGAACGGGGTTCTATTCCAATCTTTTTGTCGTGCCAAAGCCAGACGGGACGGTCAGACCAATACTCAATTTGAAAGTTTTCAACCAGTTTTTAAGAGTCTACAAATTCAAGATGGAATCAATCCAATCAGTCATTGCAGGCTTAGAACAGGGCGAGTTCATGGTATCCATGGACATAAAGGATGCATATCTGCATATTCCAATCTGGACTCCTCACCAGGCTTACTTACGGTTCGCACTGGTAGCGGATCACTACCAATTCCGGGCCTTGCCGTTCGGTCTAGCGTCAGCCCCAAGAATTTTCACAAAGATCATGGCGGTCATGGTGGCAGGACTGAGACTGTTGGGGGTCACGATTATACCTTATCTGGACGATTTACTGATCAAGGCTCCATCTCAGAATCGACTGCTCAAGGATGTTCAGACATCCCATCAATTTCTAATTCAACATGGATGGATTGTCAATTTCCAAAAGTCCAACCTCATACAGACTCAACGAATTCAGTTCCTCGGTCTCATTTTGGACACGGTCCTATAACGTGTGTTCCTACCAGAGAACAAGGACCAGGACCTACAGAGATTAGTGGCTCAGGTACTGAGGACGAAAACCGTTTCTCTGCACCTCTGTGTGCAACTTCTCGGATAGATGGTGGCGTCGTTCGAAGCTCTCCAGTACGGCAGACTTCATTCCCGACCATTCCAAATAAACCTCATTGCTCAGGGAGCAGGCTCGCGCTGGCTTCTCCATCGGGGAATCCAACTTCAACCACAAGTACGGGTCTCCTTGATATGGTGGACGTTACACAAGAACCTTACGGCCGGCAAGAGATGCGGCATTTGGGATTGGAGGATCCTGACGACGGACGCCAGTCTCAGAGGTTGGGGAGCCGTCATAGAGGACCATCAGTTTCAAGGACGGTGGACGCTACAGGAAAGCAAACTACCCATAAATATCCTCGAACTAAGAGCAGTTTACAATGCACTTCTCTTAGCAGAAGACCTAGTCATGAATCAACACATCAGGATTTAGTCAGACAATGTCACGACGACGGCTTACATAAACCGTCAGGGAGGAACAAAGAGCAGGATGGCGTTAAAGGAAGCCACAAGGATCTTGTTGTGGGCAGAAAGAAGAGACATCATTCTCTCGGCAGTGTTCATTCCAGGTGTGGAGAACTGGGAAGCAGATTACCTCAGTCGCCAAGACATGCATCCGGGAGAGTGGTGCCTTCATCCACGGATTTTCAACATGATGGTGAGACGATGGGGTCTGCCTCAGGTGGACCTAATGGCGTCTCGACAAAACCATCAGCTGCCCAGATAGGTGTCAAGAACTCGAGATCCAGCAGCAGAGGGAGTGGACGCATTAACACTTCCTTGGTGTTACAGGAGGGTTTACATATTTCCACCATTCCCACTCATACCCAGGGTTCTGAAAAGGGTAAAGCGGGAACGAGTGTGGGCCATTCTAATCGCACCAGATTGGCCCCGCAGGAGTTGGTACTCCGACCTGCGGGGGTTACTTGCGGAAAATCCTTGGAGGTTACCTCAGAGAGGGTACCTGCTATCTCAGGGACCGTTCCTACACCCGACCTGAACAGGCTGCGTTTGACGGCGTGGCTATTGAAACCCGGATCTTAAGAAACAGAGGGATCCCACGAACGGCCATTCCTACGATTGCCGCTAGGAAGCCGGTCACAGCCAGGCACTACTACAGGATTTGGAGACGGTACATGGCCTGGTGTCAGGAACGGGGATGGAATTCAACGAACTTCCATTTATCTCTACTTCTACTTTTCCTTCAGGCAGGTCTAGAGGGAGGGCTCAGGCTGGGCTCTCTGAAGGTTCAGATTTCGGCTCTCTCCATCCTTTTTCAACAGCGGTTAGCATCCTTGCCAGAGATTCAAACCTTTTTACAGGGGGTTCTGAGGATTCAACCCCCTTTTCGTCCTCCCACGGCACCATGGGACTTAGGTTTGGTGTTAGAATATTTGAAGTCACAGACTTTTGAGCCGCTGAAGAACAGACCTGAAATATCTCTCTTGGAAGGTCACGTTATTACTTGCCTTGGCTTCGGCTAGGCGGGTTTCTGAGTTGGGAGCCTTATCCTGTAAGAGTCCTTTCTTAGTTTTTCATGAGGATAGGGCGGAACTCCGTACAAGAGCAGACTTCCTTCCGAAGGTGGTTTCGGGGTTTCACGTAAACCAGCCAATAGTGGTCCCATCCTTCCAGGGTCTCACAGATGAGGACGTGTCATTGGATGTTGTCCGAGCTTTAAGGGTATACGTACAGGTTACGTCGTCTTTCAGAAAGTCGGACCATTTGTTTGTTCTGTATGATGGGCCACGGAAGGGTTGGCCGACATCTAAACAGACTTTGTCCAGATGGATTAGACTTGCCATTCGGCAAGCTTATATTTCCTGTGGCAAACAGGTTCCGGTTCAGACGGGTGCTCATACTACCCGATCAGTGGGTGCCTCGTGGGCGGCTGCCAGGGGTGCTTCCACTACTCAACTTTGCAGAGCGGCAACGTGGTCTTCAGCCCACACGTTCGCGAAATTTTACAAGTTTGATACTTTTGCGTCCGGAGAATCTAAGTTCGGACGTTTAGTTTTGCAGGCTACCGACAGCACTCCCTCCCTGGGGGAAAACTTTGGGACGTCCCCTACTGTATAGGACTCCAGTGTCTCCTAGTGGATTAAAGAGAAAAGAGGATTTTGGTACTTACCGATAAATCCATTTCTCTGAATCCTCTATGGGACACTGGACGCCAGCCTCGGTGCTGTCAACCTGCTGTGTTCAAAGTTCTTGTTTTAAACAGTTCGTGCAAACGTTATTCGGTTAAGAGTTCTTGGCCGCTGTTTGATATGTTGTACGGTTCGGTTCCTCGCCATGGGCTATAGTGTCATGTCCTATTCTCTCAATCAAATTTTTCAAACTGAGGGACGAGGGATGTGAAGGGGGAGGAGCCGGCTGTGCAGACAATGCTAATTTAAGATTGTGCCACACCTCCGGTTCAAGGCTTCACACCCCTACTGTATAGGACTCCAGTGTCCCCTAGAGGATTCAAAGAAATGGATTTATCGGTAAGTACCAAAATCCTCTTTTCTCGTAGTCCGTAGTGGATGCTGGGGACTCCGTAAGGACCATGGGGATAGACGGGCTCCGCAGTAGACATGGGCACTTGAAGAAAGAATTTAGGTTCTGGTGTGCTCTGGCTCCTCCCTCTATGCCCCTCCTCCAGACCTCAGTTAGAGAAACTGTGCCCGGAAGAGCCGACAGTACAAGGAAAGGATTTTGGTAATCCAGGGCAAGATTCATACCAGCCACACCAATCACACCGTATAACTCGTGATAAACTTACCCAGTTAACAGTATGAACAACAACAGAGCATCAGGTCAACCCTGATGCAACCATAACATAACCCTTATTGAAGCAATAACTATCTACAAGTATTGCAGAACAATTCCGCACTTGGGACGGGCGCCCAACATCCACTACGGACTACGAGAAATAGATTTACCGGTAAGTAAAATCTTATTTTCTCTAACATCCTAGTGGATGCTGGGGACTCCGTAAGGACCATGGGGATTATACCAAAGCTCCCAAACGGGCGGGAGAGTGCGGATGACTCTGCAGCACCGATTGAGCAAACACAAGGTCCTCCTCAGCCAGGGTATCAAACTTGTAGAACTTTGCAAAAGTGTTTGAACCTGACCAAGTAGCCGCTCGGCAAAGCTGTAATGCCGAGACCCCTCGGGTAGCCGCCCAAGAAGAGCCCACCTTCCTAGTGGAATGGGCCTTAACTGATTTTGGCAGCGGCAATCCAGCCGCAGAATGAGCCTGCTGAATTGTGTTACAGATCCAGCGAGCAAAAGTTTGCTTTGAAGCAGGAGCACCAAGCTTGTTGGCAGCATACAGGATAAACAAAGAGTCTGTTTTCCTGACCCTAGCCGTTCTGGCTACATAAACCTTCAAAGCCCTGACCACATCAAGCAACTCGGAATCCTCCAAGTCAGTAGTAGCCACAGGCACCACAATAGGTTGGTTTATATGAAAGGATGAAACCACTTTCGGCAGAAATTGTGAATGGGTCCGCAATTCTGCTCTATCCGCATGGAAAACCAGATAGGGGCTTTTATGGGACAAAGCAGCCAACTCTGACACACGCCTAGCCGAAGCCAAGGCTAATAGCATGACCACCTTCCACGTGAGATATTTCAACTCCACCGTTTTGAGTGGTTCAAACCAGTGGGATTTCAGGATTTCAACACCACGTTAATATCCCAAGGTGCCACTGGAGGCACAAAAGGGGGCTGAATATGCAGCACTCCCTTTACAAACGTCTGAACTTCAGGTAGAGAAGCCAACTCCTTTTGAAAGAAAATGGATAGGGCCGAAATCTGGACCTTAATGGAATCCAATTTTAGGCCCAAATTCACTCCGGACTGTAGGAAGTGAAGGAAACGGCCCAGCTGGAACTCCTCCGTAGAAGCATTCCTGGCCTCACACCAAGCAACATATTTTCGCCATATACGGTGATAATGTTGAGCTGTCACGTCCTTCCTAGCCTGTATCAGCGTAGGAATGACCTCATCTGGAATGCCTTTCTCTGCTAGGATCAGACGTTCAACCGCCATGCCGTCAAACGCAGCCGCGGTAAGTCTTAGAACAGACAGGGCCCTTGTTGCAACAAGTCCTGTCTTAGTGGAAGAGGCCACGGGTCCTCTGTGAGCAGCTCTTGCAGATCTGGATACCAAGTCCTTCGTGGCCAATCTGGAACAATGAGTATTGTTCTCACTCCTCTTTCTTATCCTCAGCACCTTGGGTATGAGAGTTAGAGGAGGAAATACATAGACCGACTGGAACACCCACGGTGTCACCAGGGAGTCTACAGCTATCGCCTGAGGGTCTCTTGACCTGGCGCAATACCTCTGTAGCTTTTTGTTGAGTCGGGATGCCATCATGTCCACCTGTGGCAGTTCCCACGACTTGTACTCTGCGCAAAGAATTCCTGATGAAGTCCCCACTCTACCGGGTGGATGTCGTGTCCACTGAGGAAGTCTGCTTCCCAGTTGTCCACTCCCGGGATGAACACTGCTGACCGTGCGCTTACGTGATTCTCCGCCCAGCGAAGAATTCTGGCGGCTTCCACCATCGCCACTCTGCTCTTTGTGGCGCCTTGGCGGTTTACATGAGCCACTGCGGTGATGTTGTCTGACTGAATCAGAACCGGTTGGTCGCGAAGCAGGGTCTCTGCTTGACGTAGGGCGTTGTATATGGCCCTTAGTTCCAGGATGTTGATGTGAAGGCAAGTCTCTTGACTTGACCACAGACCTTGGAAATTTCTTCCCTGTGTGACTGCACCCCAACCTCGGAGGCTTGCGTCCGTGGTCACCAGGACCCAGTCCTGAATGCCGAATCTGCGGCCCTCGAGAAGGTGAGCGCTCTGCAGCCACCACAGGAGTGACACCCTGGCCCTGGGGGAAAGGGTGATTAACCGATGCATCTGAAGATGTGATCCGGACCACTTGTCCAGTAAGTCCCATTGAAAGGTCCTCGCATGGAACCTGCCGAAGGGAATGGCCTCGTATGATGCCACCATCTTTCCCAGGACTCGAGTGCAGTGATGCACTGACACCTGTTTTGGTTTTAATAGGTTCCTGACCAGTGTCATGAGTTCCTGAGCTTTCTCCATCGGGAGATAAACCCTTTTCAGGTCTGTATCTAGAATCATGCCCAGGAAAGGCAGACGAGTCGTAGGAACCAACTGCGACTTTGGAATATTTAGAATCCAGCCGTGTTGCCGTAACACTTTCAGAGAAAGTGCTACACTGATCAGCAACTGCTCTCTTGATCTCGCTTTTATGAGGAGATCGTCCAAGTATGGGATAATTGTGACTCCTTGCTTCCGCAGGAGTACCATCATTTCCGCCATTACCTTGGTAAATATTCTCGGTGCCGTGGAGAGACCAAACGGCAACGTCTGAAATTGGTAATGACAATCCTGTACCACAAATCTGAGGTACGCCTGATGAGGTGGATAAATGGGGACATGAAGGTATGCATCCGTTATGTCCAGAGACACCATAAACCCCCCCCCCCCCCCCCCCCCCACCCTTCCAGGCTTGCGATGGCCGCTCTCAGCGATTCCATCTTGAACTTGAACCTTTTCAGGTATATGTTCAGGGATTTTAAATTCAATATGGGTCTGACCGAACCGTCCGGTTTCGGGACTACAAACATGGTCGAATAATAACCCCTTCCCTGATGAAGGAGGGGAACCTTGACCACCACCTGTTGAAGATACAATTTGTGAATTGCAGTTAACACTATTTCCCTCTCGTGGGGGGAAGCTGGCAGTGCCGATTTGAGGTATCGTGAGGGGGCATCTCCTCGAATTCCAGCTTGTATCCGTGAGACACAATATCTATTGCCCAGGGATCCAACTGGGAGTGAACCCACTTGTGGCTGAAATTTCGAAGACGTGCCCCCACCGGGCCTAGCTCCGCCTGTGGAGCCCCAGCGTCATGCGGTGGATTTTGTAGAGGCCGGGGAGGACTTCTGTTCCTGGGAACTAGCTGTGTTGTGCAGCTTCTTTCCTCTGCCCCTGCCTCTGGCAAGAAAGGACGCACCTCGGACTTTGTTTTTCTGTGATCGAAAGGACTGCATTTGATAATACGGTGCTCTCTTAGGCTGTGAGGAAACATATGGCAAAATTTTTTCCTTTCCAGCAGTAGCTGTGGAGACCAGGTGCGAGAGGCCCTCCCCAAACAATTCCTCACCCTTGTAAGGTAAAACCTCCATATGCCTTTTTGAGTCGGCATCACCTGTCCATTGCAGAGTCCACAGGACCCTTCTGGCAGAAATTAACATAGCATTTATTCTAGAACCCAGCAGACTAATGTCTCTTTGAGCATCTCTCATATAAAGGACAGCGTCTTTAATATGCCCCAAGGTCAACAATACAGTATCCTTGTCTAAGGTCTCAATTTCCTCAGATAAGGTATCCGTCCAAGCTGCTACAGCACTACACACCCAGGCCGACGCGATCGCCGGCCTCAGCAAGGTACCCGAATGTGTATAAATGGACTTCAGGGTAACCTCCTGTTTGCGATCCACAGCATCTTTGAGGGTAGCCGTATCCTGTGACGGCAGGGCTACCTTCTTGGATAAGCGTGTTAAAGCTTTGTCCGCCTTAGGGGAGGATTCCCAGCGTAACCTGTCCGTTGGCGGGAAAGGATACGCCATAAGAATCCTTTTGGAAATCTGCAGTTTTTTTATCTGGAGATTCCCAAGCCTTTTCACATAACTCATTTAGCTCGTGTGAGGGGGGAAAGGTTACCTCCGGTTTCTTTTCCCCATACATATGCACCCTCTTGTCAGGGACTGGGGTTTCCTCTGTGATGTGCAACACATCCTTAATTGCTATAATCATATAACGGATGGATTTAGCCAATTTAGGCTGTAACTTTGCATCATCGTAATCGACACTGGAGTCAGAATCCAGGTCGGTATCTGTGTCAACAATTTGGGATAGTGGGCCCTTCTTAGACCCCGACGGCCTCTGCGACATAGGATCAGGCACGGGTTGAGACCCTGACTGTCCTGAGGCTTCAGCTTTTTCTAACCTTTTATGCAAGGAATTAACATTATCATTTAAAACCTTCCACATATCCATCCAATCAGGTGTCGGCGCCGTCGGCGGAGACACCACATTCATTTGCTTCCGCTCTGCTTCCACATAGCCTTCCTCGTCAAACATGTCGACACAAGCGTACCGACACACCACACACAGGGAATGCCCTTTTTGAAGACAGTTCCTCCACAAGGCTCTTTGGAGAGACAGAGAGAGAGTATGCCAGCACACACCCCAGCGCTATAAACCCAGGAATAACACAGTAACTTAATGTTAACCCAGTAGCTGCTGTTTATATTGATTTTTGCGCCTAATTATGTGCCCCCCCTCTTTTTACCCTCTTCTACCGTGTATCTGCAGGGGAGAGCCTGGGGAGCTTCCTCTCAGCGGAGCTGTGGAGAAAAAATGGCGCTGGTGAGTGCTGAGGAAGAAGCCTCGCCCCCTCAGCGGCGGGCTTCTGTCCCGCTTAAATGTACAATTTTTGGCGGGGGCTCATACATATATACAGTGCCCAACTGTATATATGCTAAACTTTTGCCAAAGAGGTCCCAATTGCTGCCCAGGGTGCCCCCCCCCTGCGCCCTTACAGTGACCGGAGTATGTGAGGTGTGTGGGAGCAATGGCGCACAGCTGCAGTGCTGTGCGTTACCTCAGTGAAGAACGGAGTCTTCTGCCGCCGATTTGAAGCTTTCTTGCTTCTCATACTCACCCGGCTTCTGTCTTCCGGCTCTGCGAGGGGGACGGCGGCGCGGCTCTGGGATCGGACGGAGAGGGTGAGATCTTGCGTATGATCCCTCTGGAGCTAATGGTGTCCAGTAGCCTAAGAAGCAGGACCTAGCTTCAGAGAGTAGGGCTGCTTCTCTCCCCTCTGTCCCTCGATGCAGGGAGTCTGTTGCCAGCAGAGCTCCCTGAAAATAAAAAACCTAACAAAATACTTTCTCTCAGCAAACTCAGGAGAGCTCACTGAAAAGCACCCAGCTCGTCTGGGCACAGTATCAAACTGAGGTCTGGAGGGGGGGCATAGAGGGAGGAGCCAGAGCACACCAGAACCTAAATTCTTTCTTAAAGTGCCCATGTCTCCTGCGGAGCCCGTCTATCCCCATGGTCCTTACGGAGTCCCCAGCATCCACTAGGACGTTAGAGAAATATGGTGACGTCTATGACAACCTCCTACAACACAAGGCTAAACCACTACATAAAAGAGTTAGTGCATAAGACATAAGGAGCAAACCCCTAAAATGGTTCTTGTCTAATATATATATATATATATATATATATATATATATATATATATATATATATATATATATATATATATATATACTTGCTGGCCCTGTACCATCTGGCCAGACATGGTACTTTTAGGTGCTGTCAACCCTACCTGCCCTTGTTACTATGGTCACTCCAGGTGTTGCACTGTGAGAAAGGAGGTGTTACCACTGCATGGAGTATCCCAGGAAGGAAGAAGCAGTAGGCAAACATTTAATTAGTAATGCGCCTTTAACCATCGCATAGCAAAAATGCTTAATGGAGTCAGGCCACATATCAGCTGATTGTCAAGCACCTTTACACTACCCATACATTACATTTTAAATGCCTCAATCAAAAAAGTTACATACAACATATACATAGTATACATGCTCAAATACATTTCTATTTCATGGGTTGTTGTTTTTATTCTAAAAAACCACCCACAAGCGAGTTGTAGGACTAATTTGTATCGGTGTTGAGTTGACCAACAACCAACAGCAATGTTGTCCAACCTAAAACGAAAAAGGATGAGATTATTCAATAGGACTCACTTTGCAGTAGATACAAAGTCATTCAGCTCTCCACCCCCTTCCTCCAAAGCTTCCAGAGTCCTTGCTTCTCCAGTGGACTGAAGACCAATAACTACACACTGAAACGTACAAAACAAGAAATGTATGCTGTAAAGCGGGCAGCATTTCACACAGAAAAACAAAACAAATTAAAAAAAACCTGCAACATGTTAAACTTACCTTGCCATTTTTTATTTCTTCACGAGCAAGCTGTACTACTCTTCTAACTTTGGATGCTATGCAGAGATATTTGAAGAACCTCTGGTGTGCTGACCAGAACTGACCCCACATTGACTTCTTCATTCTTTGTTCTGCATCAATTAGGTCAGCAGCTTGTTGAAACCTCTCTCTGGCCAATACCCACTTTGAAAGGAAAAACATTTTCATTTTTCTAACCTCAAATTAACCTACTATGCTGCATAGTCTTGCCAACAGAACTATGCTGCCCTAACAAGCGCCCCCCCCCCCCCCCCCCCCACAAAAAAAAAAAAAAGTATCTCCGAGATGGAGACAATTGTGAAGTAAAACATGGCAAATGGGGATCCCTTGTTTGCATTAACAGATCTTCAAGTAAGTCTTTAAGAGCACTCCTTAAAAATTATATAAATTCTGGGAACTCCACAATCCCAGTTGTATGGTATAGTTTAGGTATTTTGTTTGTTAATTTATTACCTTCAAACTGGCACAATCACACTTTTACTTGTAAAAAAATATTAACCACCATTAATAAAGGGGAGGAACTATTGTGCTAGTGGCTGAAACGACATTAGATACAAAATATAAATAGGGGAAATAGCCATGTTCCTATACTGGGTACTACAGGAAGGGCAGGAGAGTTATGGGGAAGAAGGTTCTACACAAAAACTGTAAAATAAATAAAAGAAAATTATATATATATATATATATATATATATATATATATATATATATATATATATATATATATATATATATATATATATATATATATATATATATATATATATATAATAAGATTTTACTTACCGATAAATCTATTTCTCGTAGTCCGTAGTGGATGCTGGGGACTCCGTCAGGACCATGGGGGGGTTAGCGGCTCCGCAGGAGACAGGGCACAAAAATAAAGCTTTAGGATCAGGTGGTGTGCACTGGCTCCTCCCCCTATGACCCTCCTCCAAGCCTCAGTTAGGATACTGTGCCCGGACGAGCGTACACAATAAGGAAGGATTTTGAATCCCGGGTAAGACTCATACCAGCCACACCAATCACACCGTACAACTTGTGATCTGAACCCAGTTAACAGTATGACAACGTAGGAGCCTCTGAACAGACGGCTCACAACAAGAATAACCCGATTTTTTTGTAACAATAACTATGTACAAGTATTGCAGACAATCCGCACTTGGGATGGGCGCCCAGCATCCACTACGGACTACGAGAAATAGATTTATCGGTAAGTAAAATCTTATTTTCTCCAACGTCCTAGTGGATGCTGGGGACTCCGTCAGGACCATGGGGATTATACCAAAGCTCCCAAACGGGCGGGAGAGTGCGGATGACTCTGCAGCACCGAATGAGAGAACTCCAGGTCCTCTTTAGCCAGGGTATCAAATTTGTAGAATTTTACAAACGTGTTCTCCCCCGACCACGTAGCTGCTCGGCAGAGTTGTAATGCCGAGACCCCTCGGGCAGCCGCCCAGGATGAGCCCACCTTCCTTGTGGAATGGGCCTTGACAGATTTAGGCTGTGGCAGGCCTGCCACAGAATGTGCAAGTTGAATTGTGCTACAAATCCAACGAGCAATCGTCTGCTTAGAAGCAGGAGCACCCAGCTTGTTGGGTGCATACAGTATAAACAGCGAGTCAGATTTTCTGACTCCAGCCGTCCTTGAAATATATATTTTCAATGCCCTGACAACGTCCAGCAACTTGGAATCCTCCAAATCGCTAGTAGCCGCAGGCACCACAATAGGCTGGTTCAGGTGAAACGCTGACACCACCTTAGGCAGAAAATGAGGACGCGTCCGCAGTTCTGCCCTGTCCGAATGGAAAATCAGATATGGGCTTTTATACGATAAAGCCGCCAATTCTGACACTCTCCTGGCTGAAGCCAGGGCCAGTAGCATGGTTACTTTCCATGTAAGATATTTCAAATCCGCCGATTTGAGTGGCTCAAACCAATGGGATTTGAGAAAATCCAAAACTACATTAAGGTCCCACGGAGCCACTGGGGGCACAACCGGGGGCTGTATATGTAGTACTCCTTTTACAAAAGTCTGGACTTCAGGAACTGAAGCCAATTCTTTCTGGAAGAAAATCGACAGGGCCGAAATTTGAACCTTAATGGACCCCAACTTGAGGCCCATAGACAATCCTGTTTGCAGGAAATGTAGGAATCGACCCAATTGAAATTCCTCCGTGGGGGCCTTCCTGGCCTCACACCACGCAACATATTTTCTCCAAATGCGGTGATAATGTTGTGCAGTCACCTCCTTCCTGGCTTTAACCAGTGTAGGAATGACCTCTTCTGGAATGCCTTTTTCCCTTAGAATTCGGCGTTCAACCGCCACGCCGTCAAACGCAGCCGCGGTAAGTCTTGGAATAGACACGGTCCCTGCTGAATCAGGTCCCGTCTTAGAGGTAGAGGCCACGGATTTTCCGTGAGCATCTCCTGAAGTTCCGGGTACCAAGTTCTTCTTGGCCAATCCGGAGCCACGAGTATCGTTCTTACTCCCCTTTGCCGTATAATTCTCAGTACTTTGGGTATGAGAGGCAGAGGAGGAAACACATACACTGACTGGAACACCCACGGTGTTACCAGAGCGTCCACAGCTATTGCCTGAGGGTCTCTTGACCTGGCGCAATACCTGTCCAGTTTTTTGTTGAGGCGAGACGCCATCATATCCACCTTTGGTTTTTCCCAACGGTTCACAATCATGTGGAAGACTTCTGGATGAAGTCCCCACTCTCCCGGGTGTAGATCGTGTCTGCTGAGGAAGTCTGCTTCCCAGTTGTCCACTCCCGGAATGAACACTGCTGACAGTGCTATCACATGATCTTCCGCCCAGCGAAGAATCCTTGCAGCTTCTGCCATTGCTCTCCTGCTTCTTGTGCCGCCCTGTCTGTTTACGTGGGCGACTGCCGTGATGTTGTCCGACTGGATCAATACCGGCTGACCCTGAAGCAGGGGTTTTGCCAGGCTTAGAGCATTGTAAATCGCTCTTAGCTCCAGTATATTTATGTGAAGAAACATCTCCAGGCTTGACCATACTCCCTGGAAGTTTCTTCCCTGTGTGACCGCTCCCCAGCCTCTCAGACTGGCATCCGTGGTCACCAGGACCCAGTCCTGTATGCCGAATCTGCGGCCTTCTAACAGATGAGCACTCTGCAACCACCACAGAAGAGACACCCTTGTCCGTGGCGATAAGGTTATCCGCTGATGCATCTGCAGATGCGATCCGGACCATTTGTCCAGCAGATCCCACTGAAAAGTTCGTGCGTGGAATCTGCCGAATGGGATTGCTTCGTAAGAAGCCACCATCTTTCCCAGGACTCTTGTGCATTGATGCACAGACACTTCTCCTGGTTTTAGGAGGTTCCTGACAAGTTCGGATAACTCCTTGGCTTTCTCCTCCGGAAGAAACACCTTTTTCTGAACCATGTCCAGAATCATTCCCAGGAACAGCAGACGTGTTGTCGGGGTCAACTGAGATTTTGGAAAATTCAGAATCCACCCGTGTTGTTGCAGCACTACTTGGGTTAGTGCTACTCCGTCCTCCAGCTGTTCTCTGGACCTTGCCCTTATCAGGAGATCGTCCAAGTAAGGGATAATTAATACGCCTCTTCTTCGCAGAAGAATCATCATTTCGGCCATTACCTTGGTAAAGACCCGAGGTGCCGTGGACAATCCAAACGGCAGCGTCTGAAACTGATAATGACAGTTTTGCACCACGAACCTGAGGTACCCTTGATGTGAAGGGCAAATTGGGACATGCAGGTAAGCATCTTTTATGTCCAGGGACACCATAAAGTCCCCTTCTTCCAGATTCGCTATCACTGCTCTGAGTGATTCCATCTTGAACTTGAATTTTTGTATGTACAGGTTCAAAGATTTCAGATTTAGAATAGGTCTTACCGAGCCGTCCGGCTTCGGTACCACAAATAGCGTGGAGTAATACCCCTTTTCCTGTTGTAGGAGGGGTACCTTGACTATCACCTGCTGAGAAAACAGCTTGTGAATGGCTTCCAATACCGTCGCCCTGTCTGAGGGAGACGTTGGCAAAGCAGACTTTAGGAACCGGCGAGGGGGAGACGTCTCGAATTCCAACCTGTAACCCTGAGATACTACCTGCAGGATCCAGGGGTCCACCTGTGAGCAAGCCCACTGCGCGCTGAAATTCTTGAGTCGACCCCCCACCGTTCCCGAGTCCGCTTGTAAAGCCCCAGCGTCATGCTGAGGGCTTTGCAGAACCCGCGGAGGGCTTCTGTTCCTGGGAAGGAGCTGCTTGCTGCCCTCTCTTACCCTTTACTCTGCCTCGGGGCAGATATGACTGTCCTTTTGCCCGCTTGTTCTTATAGGACCGAAAGGACTGCGGCTGAAAAGACGGTGTCTTTTTCTGTTGGGAGGGGGTCTGAGGTAAAAAGGTGGATTTCCCGGCAGTTGCCGTGGCCACCAAATCCGATAGACCGACGCCAAATAATTCCTCCCCTTTATACGGCAATACTTCCATATGCCGTTTGGAATCCGCATCACCTGACTACTGTCGTGTCCATAAACTTCTTCTGGCAGATATGGACATCGCACTTACTCTCGATGCCAGAGTGCAAATATCCCTCTGAGCATCTCACATATAAAGAAAAGCATCCTTTAATTGCTCTAAAGTCTGTAAAATACTGTCCCTATCCAGGGTATCAATATTTTCAGTCAGGGAATCCGACCAGACCACCCCAGCACTGCACATCCAGGCTGAGGCGATGGCTGGTCGCAGTATAACACCAGTATGTGTGTATATACTTTTTAGGGTAGTTTCCAGCCTCCTATCAGCTGGATCCTTGAGGGCGGCCGTATCAGGAGACGGTAACGCCACTTGTTTTGATAAGTGTGTGAGCGCCTTATCCACCTTAGGGGGTGTTTCCCAGCGCGCCCTAACCTCTGGCGGGAAAGGGTATAATGCCAATAACTTTTTTGAAATTAGCACTTTTCTATCTGGGTTAACCCACGCTTCATCACATACATCATTCAATTCCTCTGATTCAGGAAAAACTACAGGTAGTTTTTTCACCCCCCACATAATACCCCTTTTTGTGGTACTTGTAGTATCAGAGATATGCAAAGCCTCCTTCATTGCCGTGATCATATAACGTGTGGCCCTACTGGAAAATACGTTTGTTTCTTCACCGTCGACACTAGATTCAGTGTCCGTGTCTGGGTCTGTGTCGACCGACTGAGGTAAAGGGCGTTTTACAGCCCCTGACGGTGTCTGAGACGCCTGGGCAGGTACTAACTGGTTTGCCGGCCGTCTCATGTCGTCAACTGATTTTTGTAATGTGCTGACATTATCACGTAATTCCATAAACAAAGCCATCCATTCCGGTGTCGACTCCCTGGGGGGTGACATCACCATTACCGGCAATTGCTCTGCCTCCACACCAACATCGTCCTCATACATGTCGACACACACGTACCGACACACAGCAGACACACAGGGAATGCTCTATTGAAGACAGGACCCCACTAGCCCTTTGGGGAGACAGAGGGAGAGTTTGCCAGCACACACCCAAGCGCTATAATATATATGGGAACAACCCTATATAAGTGTTGTATCCTTATAGCAGCTTAAATATAGTAATATCGCCAAAAAAAGTGCCCCCCCTCTCTGTTTTACCCTGTTTCTGTAGTGCAGTGCAGGGGAGAGTCCTGGGAGCCTTCCTCACAGCGGAGCTGAGCAGGAAAATGGCGCTGTGTGCTGAGGAGAATAAGCCCAGCCCCCTATTTCGGCGGGCTCTTCTCCGGAGTTTGTGAGATCTGGCAGGGGTTAAATACATCCATATAGCCTCAAGGGCTATATGTGATGTATTTTTAGCCATAAAAAGGTATTATACATTGCTGCCCAGGGCGCCCCCCCAGCGCCCTGCACCCTCCGTGACCGCTGTGTGAAGTGTGCTGACAACAATGGCGCACAGCTGCAGTGCTGTGCGCTACCTCAGGAAGACTGAAAAGTCTTCTGCCGCCTGCTTCTGGACCTCTTCCATCTTCGGCATCTGCAAGGGGGGTCGGCGGCGCGGCTCCGGGACCGGACTCCATGGCTGGGCCTGTGTTCGATCCCTCTGGAGCTAATGGTGTCCAGTAGCCTAAGAAGCCAATCCATCCTGCACGCAGGTGAGTTGACTTCTCTCCCCTAAGTCCCTCGATGCAGTGAGCCTGTTGCCAGCAGGACTCACTGAAAATAAAAAACCTAAAAACTTTTTCTAAGCAGCTCTTTAGGAGAGCCACCTAGATTGCACCCTGCTCGGACGGGCACAAAAACCTAACTGAGGCTTGGAGGAGGGTCATAGGGGGAGGAGCCAGTGCACACCACCTGATCCTAAAGCTTTATTTTTGTGCCCTGTCTCCTGCGGAGCCGCTAACCCCCCCATGGTCCTGACGGAGTCCCCAGCATCCACTAGGACGTTAGAGAAATATATATATATATATATATATATATATATATATATATATATATATATATATATATATATATATATACACACACACATATATACACACACATATATACTGTTTGATACAAGTCTCCTGAGTGCCGCCAGATTCTTCCTTCTGTATATATATATATATGTATATATATATATATATCTTGCAAATGAATGGGCGGCACTCTCCAGGCTTTTTCAAATTTCCATAGCGTCCTTTATAAAGGACGCTATGGAAATTTGAAAAAGCCTGGAGAGTGCCGCCCATTAATTTGCAAGCTATTACAGGGTCACAGACCCAGGGAAGGCACCAGAGCAAGTAACTTCATGAGACCTTATCTATACTGAGTGCCGGATCAGACCGTGTATGTATGTATGTATGTATGTATGTATGTATGTATGTATGTATGTATGTATGTATGTATGTATGTATGTATATATATATTTATCCTTTATTTATATGGCGTCACAAGGGTTCCGCAGCACCCAATTATAGAGTACATATGCACATAATCAAAACAGGAAAACAATGACTTGCAGTTGAAGACAATATAGGACAAGTACAGGGTAACTACACCAGTAAAATCGACAGAGAAAAGTTCCAAGGTGGACAAAAAAACTGCAGGAATTGGGCAGTTGAGGATTATTAAAGTAAGAAAAGGATAAGCACATGAGGGAAGAGGGCCCTACTCGTGACAGCTTACATTCTAAAGGGGAGGGGCAGGCAGACAGGGGTGACACAGATGGGGTAGACCGAGAATGGGACAGAGGGTTAGGATGAGATTTGGCTGGGTTTGGTAAAGAAGTGGGTCTTAATAGCCCATTTGAAGTTCTGTAGAGAGGTAAAGAATTCCAGAGAAAGGGAGCAGCATGTGAAAAATCTTGGAGATAGGAGTTGGAAGTAGTAATCAGAAAACAGGAGAGTAGGCGTGCATTAGCAGAGCGAAGAGGACGGGTGGGTCCTTTATGTAAAATGGCAGAGGAGTGTGTGAGGGCTTTGTAAGTAAGTGAGTGTGAGAAGTTTGAATTGGATTCTGAAAGGGAAGGGAAGCCAGTGAAGGGCTTGTAGGAGAGGGGAGGTGGATGTAGTGCGTTTGGTGAGGAAGATGAGCCAGGCCGCAGCATTGAGGATAGACTGGAGTGGAGAGAAGTAATTGTCAGGGAGTCCAGTTAGGAGATTACAGTAATCCAATCTGGAAATAATCAGTGAGTGAATAATGGTTGTGGTGGCATCCTGGGTGAGAAAAGGTCTGATCCTGGAAATGTTTTTGAGATGAAAATTACAGGTTTGTGATAGTTGCTAAATGTGTGGTTTGAAGGAGAGGGAAGTGTCAAGGATTATGACAAGACAGCGTACTTGGGGGCTAGAGCAGATAGTCGTGCCATCAATGGATAATGAGATTGTGGGAGGTGAGGTTGTGCGGTAGGGTGGGAAGATGATCAGCTCAGTCTTAGACATGTGGGGGAGATTCAAATGTTTGAAAAGTCAGTTGGGAGTCTGTTTTTTCCTATCTAATAGACAGGAAAAAACCAGACACCCAACTGACTTTTTAAACATTTGAATCTCCCCTGTTGAGTTTAAGAACGCGTTGGTACATCCAAGAAGAGATAGCAGAAAGACAGTTGGAGGTATAAGTGAGGAGAGCTGTGGAGAGATCAGGGGTGGAAAGGTAGATTTGAGTGTCATCAGCATAGAGGTGACACCTGTTATGAGGGTACTACTGCAAGATGCTACAGGAACTTATGAGCCTTCTATGACATTGGGGTGCACTTCCTAAAGTGGCACGGGTCCTCCGAGGCCTTGTTCCAGCTCTGTCCATCGGTGGGCTTTAAGACATACGTAAAGCAGTCACCAGACCCAGACGGAGAGAGCCCACCCACACCAGTGACAGTGGACTTCCGTTCCGAAACGCGTTGGCACGCTCACCCCTGGAACTCAAAAGAAAGGAACACCTGCCGGGATGTGGACTTAATATCTGGGAGCATTTTGCAGGGAAAAGTCCGGACTTCCCTGCACCAATTATCACCTGCTGCTCCCCTACTCATCATTCGGTAGGACTTATTCCTCATTATATGTTTAACAGTCCATACATCGCTATATGTATGGTTCATTTTTTTTTATCAAATTTCATGGTAAATAGTGTTTTTTATATCAGTTGTTCTCTTATCAGCTAAATAGTTAGCACCATCTCTAGAACTACCACTTTTTATCGCTTGATTGATTTAGGGGTAGGGTACCCCCTTTTTGGCAGAGGCGGCTTATACCCATTTGAAGCGTCCAGAGGTTTTTGTCACCCTCCAGATTCTGCTAATATGCTCAAGAAGTTTGGAGGCAAAAGGGAGGAGAGAGATGGGTCGATAATTGGAGAGAATGTTTGGATCAAGGGCAGGTTTTTTAAGAATAGGGGAGACAAGAGCATGCTTGAAGGCAGAGGGGACAGTGCCTGATGAGAGGGAGAGATTGAGAAGGTGGGCAAGATGGGAACAGGCAGAAGGAGAGGTGTAGCGGAGGAGGTGGGAGGGGATAGGGTCAAGTGGGGAGGGAGGAACGGATGAGGGCCATGACTTCCTCACCAGATACATGGGAGAAAGATGTCAGTTGGTAAGAGGGAAGGGGAGGGTGGTTGCTGATCTCGCGGGATGTGATGTCCTAACATATGGAATCAATCTTGGATGTGAAATAAGTGGCAAAGTCAAGTGCAGACAAAGAGGAAGGGAGAGGAGGGAGTTAACAGTAGCAAAGAGGCGCCGGGGTTTGGAAGACTGGGTAGAGATGAGTATTTTGAAGTATGATTGTTTAGCGAGGGAAAGGGCAGTACTGAAGGATGAGAGCATAAATTTGAAATGGCGGAAGCCTGCTTTAGAGCGCGATTTCCTCCTCTGTCATTTTTGAAGATATCTGGTGCATTTGGTGTGCCAGGGTTGAGGTGTTGATCTGCAAGGGTGAATAGTGGTTGGCGGAGCAACAGAGTCAAGGGCAGAAGTAAGATGAATTGTATAGGGATGTGGCTTGTTCAGGGCATGTGAGAGAGAAGAGGAAAGAGAAGTGAGTCAAACAGGGAGGATAGGACTGAGGTGTCAATAGCCTCAATGTTGCGCTTAGTGATGGTAGCCTTAGTAGGGAGAGATGGGGAAGCAGAGATAGATACGTTTAAAGAGAGCAAGTGGTGGTCAGAGAGGGGAAAAGGGGAATTGGAGAAATCAGAAATATTGCAGCGGTAAGTGAGGTGGTCCACTGGGAGAGACCAAGTGAAGAAGTGAGGTTAAGGAGTTTAGAGGCAGGTGATTTTGTGGCGTTACCGATAGGGATGTTGAAAATCACCTAGGATAATGGAGGGAATGTCAGAAGAGAGGAAGTGAGGTAGCCAGGAAGCAAAGTTGTCGAGGAATTTGGAGGAAATGCCAGGTAGACGGTAAATGACAGCAACTCGAAGATTAGTAGGTTGGTAGAGGCGTATTGCATGGACTTCAAATGTAGAGAATGTAAGGGACGTTTCTGGAGGTATAAGTTGGTATGTGTAGCTAGAGGATAAAAGGATAACCACCACCACCCCAATGGCGACCCCCGGGTCGGGGTGTGTGAGAATGTGAGGCCCCCAGCAGAGAGAGCAGCAAGAGAAGTGGTGTCATAGGGAGTAATCCAGGTTTCTGTAATGTCCAGGAGATGCAGGGAGTTGGAAATGAAAAGGTCAGGAGTGGGGTGCCAGTTTGTTGCTAACAGATATGGCATTCCAGAGGGCACAGGATAGGGGGTAGGAGTTTGCTGGAAAGATGTGAACGAGATTATCAGGATTGCTGTAGCGTTGAGGTAAGATTCATTTGGAAGGAAGGGATAAAGAGGGTGTAAAAATGGTGCTGGGTCCTTGGCTAGGAAGGGAGACTGCAGGAGTGAGGCAGGGAGGGAGTGCAGCATGATAGTGGTAGAGAAGAGGTGCAGTGACAGGCAGAGGAGGGACTAGAGAGCCTGTGAAGGGGCAGAAGTAAAACTGCAATGGGGAAACAGAAGAGGAGGGGAAGGATGGCAGAGGGGAGGAGAGAGGATGAGATGCAGGAGACTGGGAGAGAAGGATAGAGGTGGTACCAGGGGTCAGAATAAAGGATTATCTCATTGGCAGCGGATGAGGGGGTTGCACTTAGTCAGACCTGGGCAAAGTACGGCCCGCGGGCCACATACGGCCCTTTGGCAATCCCTGTCCGGCCCACAGGCTTCTTGCACCATGGATGCTCGGGTCCTGCAGGACGCGTTGTGAATCACAGTCTTGTGTATGCCTCAGCCAATACTGAAATGCTATTGGCTGAGGCGCACACAGGACGAGTGACTCACAGCGCATCCTGCAGGACACAATCGTTCCCCATTGCCCACCTCCCCTGTCAGTCACAGCAAGTTCCCTAGGCGCCTCCTAATACGTCCATCGTCCTTCCTTGCCTGACGGCGCGCCGCTCAGTCAGCACCATGCTATGGGACAACTACACACAGCAAGATCACTGTCCGGGGCCGGCACGTACTGTATGTAATGTTGCTGACTAGAGGACCGTTCTCCTACCGCCAATATAGAGATCCTGGGCAGGTACACATTATATCCCTTGTACATAAAAAAATAATAATAATAATTATGTGTGTGTGTACCCTAAATTGTGTAGTAGTACTGCTTGTAGAACTACAAGTCCTAGGTTCGATTGTCTCTTAATTTTCTCCTATAAATACCCAGCGCTGGATCTGGTGCACTTAAGACCTTCTTAATTAGGTTGGTGTCTTCCCCTTATTCCCGTATCCACCGTCAGGTAATGTGTGTAACTCAATTAAAAAGAAGGGGTGTGCACCACAGTGCATAAAACCACTCATTTATTAGGACAACCACATACAATTAAGTATAGAATCACATACTAACAGTGGCTGTATAAACCACTGCAAGTAACATCAGCATCATTGGTTCGGCCCTCCGACACATTTCAGATTTTTCATGTGGCCCCCTATAGAAATGAATTGCCCACCCCTGCACTTAGTTAATAGTTAACCATTTAGGGCCCTATTCCTTGTACCAGCTCCTCTAACCCACAGTCTGCAATGTCCAAGACTTTGTTTAAATAAATTGCGGCTCACATCATTCTGCAACCACTAAATGGCCAAAACAAGGATCAATACTTGACAGGCTCAGTCGTTTTACCCACTTCTTAAACCTAAACAAAATCTAATGAATAAATATATAGGCATAAAACTTGAAAAAAACCTCTTACCAGCTTGACAGATTTATTGTACATTTTCACATAGTCATGGGTGAGGGGAACTTCTTCAATTTTAAAGGTGACGCCAGTGAAGCTCAACTGTCTTGCTATATACATGCCTCTCAGCTTCATATCCATGGCTACAATTTCCATTGCACCCACACCCCTCAAAAGACAGAATAAAACATTAATCCACTGGGGAAATAAATAGGAGCCATACACAAACTGGCAGTAGACATTCAGTTAACAAAAACTCTTGTATAATGCACTGACACTATGGAATCATAACAAATAAGCAGCATATAATAACATAAAACAGAAAGTAAAGATGACGGTGGCCAAACGAGCTTTCAAGTTAAAACTGGGTACACACTTAGCGATGCGTACCCAGCCTGACAACCCTGCATGCGGCAAGTGCATACGCATTTGCCGATGCTGGGTCGATGGCAGTTGTCATTTGACATGTATCGCCCCCTGTCCGTCCAGATGGGGGATATCGCTAGCAACCTGCAGAAGAGTGCATATCATGAGTACACAAGACACTGTACCAGATATGTGTTGCTCCGATCTGCAGGATAGGGCAACATATCATCCAATGCAGGCCTGGCCAACCTGTGGCTCTCCAGCTGCTGCAAAACTCCCAGCATGCTTTGCCATTAGTGAATGCTTAAACTATGTCAGGGCATGCTGGCATGTGCAATTTCACAACAGCTGGAGAGCCACAGGTAGGCCAGCCCTGCTCTAATGTGTACCCAGTTTAAGAGGAGTGGGGAGCAATTGATACATAAAGAAAGCAACCAATGAAATTGGGACGTACAATATGACCACAAAACTGTAAAATCCCCAGATAAAAAGGGTTTAATGCAGATGTTCTCAAATTCCCCCATTACAATTACATTATCTAATCTTGAGCACAGGTAACTTAGTTAGCACCTCAGTCAATTTGATTTTACCTTCTGGACTCAAGCATGTCTATTCTTAAAACCTGGACTGTAATGGTGGAATCCGAGAAACTGGTTTAATGTATACTTGGACCATAAATTGTTTACAGAAGTGGTTTCTCAACCACAAAAGCCCCCAATTGGTCATGTTTTGAGGATTCCTTTCAGTGGAATCATGTACGATAAATACCAAGCCAGCAAAATAGATTAAATCACCTGCGCATGACTAAAGAAACATACAAAATATGAACTGTTGGTGTTACTTAACGACTCTTGTTTAGAAACTCTGGTTTACAAATGAACTTTTTCCATAGCAACATGTATATCACTTTATACAATGTGAACTTTGACTGAGGCGCTAAGGCTAGATTATGAACTTTGACTGATGAACAAAGAATAAATGATGTATTAAGTCAGGGGGGTTTGTTTTTTTTGTTTTTTTTCCAGTCATGTCACACTACAGCAGCACAAGAGGAGTTTAAACCAGATTGCTAAAACATGGATTATTGGCCTGCAAAAGGTAAACGTGCCATACAAATACTTGAGACCTAGCCAGAAATTTAATTTATTGCAGACTCCTAACTAAACAATCATCAAGAGCTTAAACAAAGGTTGACAAATCACAGTTAAATATGGGAGCGCACAGAAATGTAATATATAAAAAAGCAACTTTACCTCCTTTCCACCGCCTGGATAAAGTCATTAAACTCTCTAAAAGGAGTACCTTCACCCCAAATTCCCAAGCGACTCATATAAGCCATGTTTCTTGGCTCAGAGGCACCTGGAATAAAGTATGTGCTTTAAACTACAGTTAAGGTAGCTAGACTTTCAGGCATTGCTTTGCAGACAAGTACAACATATACATACCTGTGGCACTAGCATATACCACTCTGGCTTTAGGTAGTTTGTTCTGAAGCTCTAACACGGCTAAACCAGTCTTTGTTGGCTTTGAAGAACCAACTGGGCACAGATTTTTAGCTTTGTGACATTCATCAAATACAATCTATATTAAAGTAATTAAGGAGCAATAAAATAAAGTGTTACAGAAAGCTAAACTGACATGATCATAAATTAAAGCTAAATTTACTACAATATAAAATAGTAAATACTAAATTACAGTACAGTGAAATCTTAAGCAGCGTATTAATATTCAAAAAGCACAGGTAGCTCTTAAAACTGGCCGAGCGAAGAATCCTCACTTTGGCATTACAACACAATATGGCACTTTGAAACAAAGCCACCGAAAAGGATACAACACCATCAAAGTCCTCTCCGCACCAGTGAAGAAGCTGCTTTAAGCGCGTTTTGTATTTACCACCGGACTGACTTTCACCAATAAGAGATGAATATGTAGCAAATATAACTCCCTTCTTTACACTGCCATTATGCTTAGAAGAAATTTTACCATATTTAAACTGCAAAGACAAAAAAAATAAAAAAAAGTGTTATAATGCAGTGGACAAAAAATAAATACCCCCAAAAATAAAGTGAGCAAACCAATTACAGTGTATGCACATCGGGCAATGACAAAGGGACAAAGCTTATTAACGTAAAGACAAAGAATTTGCTTGTATTAACACTAAAGAAAAAATATCCTTAATAAATATTCAAGTTGAACTTACCTTGTTTAAAGAATGTACTAGAATATTTTTTGCCCCAATGTCTCTCAAGTCTCTTTCTGCATCATACTTTAAGTCATTTGAGACACTAAACCTGTTGAAATAATGATTATAGTTAACTCACTTCTGAAATTCTGAATTTTAATCTAGAATCCTAGATATATGTGCAAAATGCATAAAAATTATTAGAATTTGTTTTGCTGTTGTCATTTGATTACAAGAGAATCTGATTTTAGCTATGCACCTGAGTGAGAGGATAAAAGGACGAGATTGGTTTAGACACTAGAAATTTCTTGTTTGGATAAATCCCGGCCTCAGCTAAGAGGGCCTCCAGTTGAGCAGACTGAGGGAAAATAGTTTGCACCTCTTCAAAAAAAAGAAGGATCCATCAGAGGCAGAGGATGCATCTGTATCCTTACTGTATAAAGCATAGCGAACCCCGCTGACTAAGGCATCCACATCGACCTGGACTAAGTGATAATCCGGAGCAGAAGCGGAGTCCACTTCCAATGTCTGACATTTCATCCTCTAGCTCCGAGTAGTAATTGGTCTGAGAACTGTAGCTTGAATGGAGCGGCGTGAAGTGAAGCTATACTGCCTGAAAATACTGCTTTGGAGATAGGTTGTAGCATATGCTAGAGAGAGCTAGACTTGAACCAGACCCTGGACGGATTGGGACAAACCTCAAACTCAGGCCCGTTCAGAGACAGAAGGCTGAGGGTCCACATGTGTGGGTTGGGTAGTGGTTGGCTGATGTTCCCCAGCAGCCACTGCCAATGTCAGAAGGTGCCATCTGAGATACCAGATACCATATGGCCACTGATAAGGGAGGTTGCCCATGCCAGTTCTAATGAGGGGACCTGCGCAGAGCATCTATCACACAAACCAGTATGGCCCTGCACCAACTGGAAAAAAGTTTTCCTTAAATAACTTAGATTTTACACCTGGCGAGAGAGATTTGCAGAGATTCCATCAGGGATGAGAGTGGGTCCCACAGAGATGCGTTCTGCTGCAGCCAATCCTGTGATGTATCCTAGGTCTCACAGCCAATACTGTGATGACTCCTAGACATTTTAAGTAGTGGAGGAGGTGCCAGCCATTGGATGCATTGGCTGTATTACCCGGAAGTAGCGGGTGAGTTTGCGAAGCATGCTTCACAGAGGAGCCAGGGATAGTCACACGCTTATAGAGCTACCATCCTTGGCTCCAGTCATCCTGCACTATTCTCCGCTAACCTCTCCTATGACTGCTGCCACCCTGGAGCTGCCCTCAGACCATGGCACTGTTGCAGGTTTCTGCCAGAGTTCTAGCTCTGCTCGCTGCCGCCCTCATGAGAAATGCGGCTGTAAAGGCCAGAGATATTCACCCCCAGTCTTGCTGCACAGAGACCACCGGCATGCAAGGAAGCATGAGTGGTGTACTATAGGAATCTTCGTATATTCTGGTTGTGGGAGAGAGTCTAGCTCCTGATATTTTAAGCTGGCTCCTAAATTTTAGAAAAAATATTTTTGTCACGCCCTGGCAAAGGTTTTGCAAGTGAATGCGCACAGCACAGGAACACCCCTCTCCTGTGAAGTCTTTGACGATGTTCCCTTGGAAGGCACAGTTCCACTGTATAGAAGTTAAACACACAAACCCACAGCAAAAACTTAGTGGTAGTGTGGGAGCAAGAACACCGAATGCTAAGACCACAAATAAACGAATAAGTGTTCCTGTGTCACCCAATTAATGTGAGGCTCCAAGCACAGTGGAGTGACCACTTAAACAAATTAGTAGGCAGAGAATAAGAATAACAAACTGTAGAAATTACCTCCGAATGCAGTTAGTAATGTGACATGCTGTAGTACAATTTCAGATATCTATACAGATATAAATATAACAATAGTCTGAGAATGCACTGATCAGGAAAAATAATAAACCGCAAGATTGTACAAAATCTAAGACAGCAAAGATGTGTGCTGAGTGATCTAGCACAAACGCTCAGCACGCATCTCTCCCCTGCTCAGCACAGTGCGATGTGTGCTGTGCGAGGAGGGGGAATGGGGAAGTACACGGGGGGGGGGCGGCGATCATTTCACCCAGCGGTGAAATGAACGATTTTCACCCAGCGGTGAAATGAGCGATGTGCCAATCTAGCACCGGCGATAGCGATGCGCGGGGCTGTGCAACACTATCGCTCTGGGGCGTACACACGGAGAGATACGTGCTTAACTTCTAAGCAATCTAGTCAGATTGCTTAAAATTTAAGCACGGATCTCTCCGTGTGTACCCCCCTTAACTAGTGTTTTGCTTGCGTGGATTGCTTTGCTTGCGTGGATGTCAGATATGGTTTAGTGGAACTCATTTTACAAAGACAGTAGTAGCACCTAATGTTCTAATCACAAACCAATATAAGTTCACTTTAGTTGAACAGCTTATAGATAAAAAAACACGTTGCTACTTAACACAAAAAAGGTTGCAAGTAACATGACCAGCGGCTCTGATATATATGAACTTGCATCGTGCATAACCATAGCTTGTACTATTTGTCTTGGTGCGCAGTCTACTGGATTGATATGTAAACTGAAACTTCACGATTTAAGATAACATGCCCGATTAGTGATTGAGTCGGATTTTCATGCAAAAATAGATCTTGTATATTTATACATACTTATATAAAAACTCTGAGTTTGGGGGTGTGCAGTATATGTATAGAATTGTAAATATATTTATATACATATAGTAATTTTGGCTTGAGGAGCCTGCACACTGCATGTGCGGAGTGTCAAGCATCTGTTTTTTCCTTTATTGCGATTTATGACGATCAAGATCATACACACCTCAGATTCTTTCTAGGTCACTAAGCTGTACAACAGTAAAAACACAAACCAAATTCACCCTGTAGTTTTTGTATGATGCTGGAACGAACAGACAAAATTCCAAAAATAAAAAATTTCTCCTTATTTCATTAACAGTCCCTAGGTGTTTATTTCTCAAATTAAAATTGCTATGTACAGCTTAACCCTTACAGTTTTATTATTCATAGAGATAACAGCAGGCACACAAACAATTCAAGTGCTCAGAAACAGAGAAAAAGGAACAAAAATACAAGCAACCAGCACAGATAAGCAAGGAAGGGGATAAGAGACCGCCTGGCACCACAAGAGTGAAATATATGAGAGATAGGAGATCCGCTCTCTCGAGCAGGCTGACAATGCTATGAAGCAAGATGGCTGCTCAGCATCTGGGAGTGGGCAGAGAGGAATCTTTGTCGGGCAGCCTAGGACAGGGTACCGCCAGAGGATGGAAAAGGAAAGAACTCTGAAGGATGCTCCCCCATCTGACTGACCTCAAGAACCAGCCAATATGTAATGGCATTCCACTGCAGCCTGTGTCCATGGTGGTATAGTGGTAGGGAAGAGGACTAAGCACCACTCCAGATGCGCCTGCGCATCCAATGACATTGAAAGATGTGGTTGGAAGCCATTGCGCCCCAACCCCGGAGACTTGCATCCGTGGTGAGGATCCAATGAGATAACTGGAGCACCCATAGCGGGGAAAGTCAAACTGAAGTTTGATGGGGAGTATCCGTTTCACCTTGAGAGAAGTTAATTACAGAGGTCTGTAGTGAAACGGACCAAACTACACCATATCAAATTTGGACACCAATCTCCCCAGTGCTCACATGAAAAGGTGGATCAACACTCATCACATCAGCAGAAAAGAGCCGATCAGAGCCTACAAAGACACTATTTTGTCTCTGGGTAGAAAAAATAAGATTTTACTCACCGGTAAATCTATTTCTCGTAGTCCGTAGTGGATGCTGGGACTCCGTAAGGACCATGGGGATTAGCGGCTCCGCAGGAGACTGGGCACAACTAAAGAAAGCTTTAGGACTACCTGGTGTGCACTGGCTCCTCCCACTAAGACCCTCCTCCAGACCTCAGTTAGGATACTGTGCCCGGAAGAGCTGACACAATAAGGAAGGATTTTGAATCCCGGGTAAGACTCATACCAGCCACACCAATCACACCGTATAACTTGTGATACTATACCCAGTTAACAGTATGATAACTGAGCCTCTCAACAGATGGCTCAACAATAACCCTTTAGTTAGGCAATAACCATATACAAGTATTGCAGACAATCCGCACTTGGGATGGGCGCCCAGCATCCACTACGGACTACGAGAAATATATTTACCGGTGAGTAAAATCTTATTTTCTCTAACGTCCTAAGTGGATGCTGGGACTCCGTAAGGACCATGGGGATTATACCAAAGCTCCCAAACGGGCGGGTGAGTGCGGATGACTCTGCAGCACCGAATGAGCAAACTCTAGGTCCTCCTCAGCCAGGGTATCAAACTTGTAGACTCTTGCAAGAGTATCCAAAACCAAACAAAATCTGCTATAAGCGCCTAATAAGAATAATTTTAAGGTTTAGAGCAGCATCAGGAGCGCTGCCAATAAAGCACTGTGTATATGCTTTAATAGTTACTAGAAGCCAAAAGAGGAAAATTGGCTGCGCTAATGATGCTAATAAAAAATAAC
Organism: Pseudophryne corroboree; assembly: GCF_028390025.1. Lineage (NCBI taxonomy): Eukaryota > Metazoa > Chordata > Amphibia > Anura > Myobatrachidae > Pseudophryne > Pseudophryne corroboree. The sequence goes on along the minus strand of NC_086444.1, from coordinate 312,132,191 downwards.
CCTATAAATGGAGAGCTGACAAGTACATAATAAAGAATAAAAATTTTTATTATTTAAAATACCAATATGATGTAAATACGATATCTTAAAAAATAAGTATAAGAATACTCTGAGCTGACCCTAAATAATATGTAACAGATGACGATTATTAAATGATAAATAAATAATCAATAATCTCATGAGACATGAAGAAAGAAATAATTAAAATTGACAAACATATGACAATCAAGTCATTAATTACTATGAAGTAAATATTCACAACGAATTATGACTGCACATTCTCTATAAGTACAGAGGCAGCATGTACTTTGAGATATATGGAAAGCCCCGGCAGTGAGTTGTATAATTACATAAGATAACGAATTACCTCTCCTGGGCTGTCAGTACCGGGCGTCCCCGGTGTGATCCACTAAGGTCACTTTTTAAATGAAGAAGCAACTGTAGCAAGTTACTTGAAAAGGGACTGTTAGCATGTGCTTTCAAATGACTCTCCGTGAGAAACTGATTCCTGGAGTCTCCCGTGGGCTGGTGCAAATCCTTTATTTTGCCCACCAATGTGCAGGAGGGAGTAAGCCGTCCAGTGCCGTTAAATGCTACCGACAGGGCTGCTGTACCTGGTGTGCATCGGTGTCGGCTTAGGCTTCCAGGTGTAATGATGGAGATTCTCTCACTGCAGCTGTAGTGTCCGTACGCGGCAGCCGCCGCCAACAGCGGAGTGAAGGCGCTTAATGAAAAACGCTGGCCGGAGTCATCCGTGGTGTGCAGCCACAGCGAGATGGGGTCAGCAATCAGAGCAATAGTGGGAGGAGCTCCTCCCACTATTGCTCTGATTGCTGACCCCATCTCGCTGTGGCTGCACACCACGGATGACTCCGGCCAGCGTTTTTCATTAAGCGCCTTCACTCCGCTGTTGGCGGCGGCTGCCGCGTACGGACACTACAGCTGCAGTGAGAGAATCTCCATCATTACACCTGGAAGCCTAAGCCGACACCGATGCACACCAGGTACAGCAGCCCTGTCGGTAGCATTTAACGGCACTGGACGGCTTACTCCCTCCTGCACATTGGTGGGCAAAATAAAGGATTTGCACCAGCCCACGGGAGACTCCAGGAATCAGTTTCTCACGGAGAGTCATTTGAAAGCACATGCTAACAGTCCCTTTTCAAGTAACTTGCTACAGTTGCTTCTTCATTTAAAAAGGGACCTTAGTGGATCACACCGGGGACGCCCGGTACTGACAGCCCAGGAGAGGTAATTCGTTATCTTATGTAATTATACAACTCACTGCCGGGACTTTCCATATATCTCAAAGTACATGCTGCCTCTGTACTTATAGAGAATGTGCAGTCATAATTCGTTGTGAATATTTACTTCATAGTAATTAATGACTTGATTGTCATATGTTTGTCAATTTTAATTATTTCTTTCTTCATGTCTCATGAGATTATTGATTATTTATTTATCATTTAATAATCGTCATCTGTTACATATTATTTAGGGTCAGCTCAGAGTATTCTTATACTTATTTTTTAAGATATCGTATTTACATCATATTGGTATTTTAAATAATAAATTTTTTTATTCTTTATGATGTACTTGTCAGCTCTCCATTTATAGGGTTATTTTTTATTAGCATCATTAGCGCAGCCAATTTTCCTCTTTTGGCTTCTTGCAAGAGTGTTTTAACCCGACCAAGTAACAGCTCGGCAAATTTGTAAAGCCGAGACCCCTCGGGCAGCCGCCCAAGAAGAGCCCACTTTCCTCGTGGAATGGCCTTTCACAGATTTAGGGTGCGGCAGTCCAGCCGCAGAATGTGCAAGTTGAATCGTGCTACAGATCCAGCGAGCAATAGTCTGCTTAGAAGCAGGAGCACCCAGCTTGTTGGGTGCATACAGGATAAATAGCGAGTCAGTTTTCCTGACTCCAGCCGTCCTGGAAACATACTTTTCAGGGCCCTGACTACGTCCAGAAAAACTTGGAATCCTCCAAGTCCCAAGTAGCCGCAGGCACCACAATAGGTTGGTTCACATGAAAAACTGATACCACCTTAGGAAGGAATTGGGAACGAGTCCTCAATTCCGCCTTATCCATATAGAATACAGATAAGGGCATTTGTATGACAAAGCCGCCAATTCTGATACACGCCTGGCCGACGCCACGGCCCACAGCATGACCACTTTCCACGTGAGGTATTGTAGCTCCACGGATTTAAGTGGCTCAACTCAATGCGACTTCAGGAAATCCAACACTACGTTGAGATCCCACGGTGCCACTGGAGGCACAAACGGGGGTTGACTATGCAGCACTCCCTTAACAAAAGTCTGAACTTCAGGCAGTGAAGCCAGTTCTATTTTGGAAGAAAATCGATAGAGCCGAAATCTGGACCTTAATGGAACCCAATTTAGGCCCATAGTCACCTCTGACTTGTAGGAAGTGCAGAAAACGACCTAGCTGAAATTCCTCCTTTGGGGCCTTACTGGCCTCACAGCACGCAACATATTTCCGCCATATGCGGTGATAATGGATTGCGTTCACTTCTTTCCTAGCTTTAAATAGCGTAGGGATAACTTCCTCCGGAATGCCCTTTTCCTGCAGGATCCGGCGTTCAACCGCCATGCCGTCAAACGCAGCCGCGGTACGTCTTGGAACAGACAGGCCCCCTGCTGCAGCAGGTCCTGTCAGAGCGGCAGAGGCCATGGGTCCTCTGAGATCATTTCTTGGAGTTCTGGGTACCAAGCTCTTCTTGGCCACCCGAAACAATGAGTATAGTTCTTACTCCCCTCCTTCTTATTATTCTCATTACCCTGGGTATGAGAGGCAGAGAAGGGAACACATACACCGACTGGTACACCCACGGTGTTACCAGAGCGTCCACAGCTATCGCCTGAGGGTCCCTTGACCTGGCGCAATATCTTTGTAGCTTTTTGTTGAGGCGGGACGCCATCCTGTCCACCTGTGGCCTTTCCCCACGGTGTACAATCATTTGGAAGACTTCTGGATGAAGTCCCCACTCTCTCGGGTGGAGGTCGTGTCTGCTGAGAAAGTCTGCTTCTCAGTTGTCCACTCCGGGAATGAACACTGCTGACAGTGCTAACACATGATTTTCCGCCCATCGGAGAATCCTTGTGGCTTCTGCCATCGCCATCCTGCTTCTTGTGCCGCCCTGTCGGTTTACATGAGCGACCGCCGTGATGTTGTCTGACTGGATCAGCACCGGCCGGTGTTGAAGCAGGGGTCTAGCCTGACTTAGGGCATTGTAAATGGCCCAAAGTTCCAGAACATTTATGTGTAGGGAAGTCTCCTGACTTTTCCATAGGCCTTGGAAGTTTCTTCCCTGTGTGACTGCCCCCCAGCCTTGAAGGCTGGCATCCGTGGTCACCAGGACCCAGTCCTGTATGCCGAATCTGCGGCCCCCTAGAAGATATGCAGTCACCACCACAGCGACACCCTGGCCCTTGGAGACAGGGTTATCCACCGATGCATCTGAGAATGCGACCCGGACCACTTGTCCAACAGATCCCACTGGAAGACCCTTGCATGGGACTTGGCGAATGGAAATTCTTCGTAAGAAGCTACCATCTTTCCCAAGGCTCGCGTGCATAGATGCACCGATACCTGTATTTGTATTAGGAGGTCTCCATCTAGAGACGCCAACTCCTTGGACTTCTCCTCCGGGAGAAACCCTTTTTATCCTGTTCTGTGTCCAGAACCATACCCAGGAACAGTAGACGCGTCGTAGGAACCAGCTGTGACTTTGGAATATTCAGAATCCAGCCGTGCTGTTGTAGCACTTCCCGAGATAGTGCTACTCCGACGAACAACTGCTCCCTGGACCTCGCCTTTATAAGGAGATCGTCCAAGTACGGGATAAGTACTTCGGCCATTACCTTGGTAAATACCCTCGGTGCCGGGGACAGACCAACGGCAACGTCTGGAATTGGTAATGACAATCCTGTACCACAATTTTGAGGTACACCTGGTGACGAGGGTAAATAGGGACATGCAGGTAAGTATCCTTGATGTCCAGTGATACCCTGAAATTTTCCAGGCTTGCAATAATTGCCCTGAGCGATTCCATTTTGAACTTGAACCTTCGTATATAAGTGTTCAAGGCTTTCAATTTTAGAATGGGTCTCACCGAACCGTCTGGTTTCGGTACCACAACATTTTGGAATAGTAACCCCGGCCTTGTTGAAAGAGGGGTACCTTGATTTCACCTGCCGGAAGTACAGCTTGTGAATTGCCGCCAGTACTACCTTTCTCCGAGGGCAGCAGGCAAGGCTGATGTGAGGCAACGGCGAGGGGGAGTCGTCTCGAACTCCAGCCTGTATCCCTGTGATACTACTTGCAGAACCTAAGGATCCACCTGTGGGCAAGCCCACTGATCCCTGCAGTTCCCGAGACGCGCCCCCACCGCACATGTCTCCACCTGTGGAGCCCCAGCGTCATGCGGTGGACTCAGAGGAAGCGAGGGAAGATATTTGATCCTGGAACTGGCTGACTGGTGCAGCTTTTTCCTTCTTCCCTTGTCTCTGTGCAGAAAGGAAGCGCCTTTGACCCGCTTGCTTTTCTGAAGCCGAAAGGACTGTACCTGAAAATACGGTGCTTTCTTTAGGCTTTTGTGAGGAAACCTGGAGGTAAAAATTTTTCTTCCCAGCTGTTGCTGTGGATACGAGGTCCCAGAGACCATCCCCAAACAATTCCTCACCCTTATAAGGCAGAATCTCCATGTGCCTTTTAAATGCAGCATCACCTGTCCACTGCCGGGTTTCTACTACCCTCCTGGCAGAATGGACATTGCATTAATTCTGGATGCCAGCCGGCAAATATCCCTCTGTGCATCCTTTATATATAAGACAACGTCTTAAATATGCTCAATGTTAGCAAATATTATTATCCCTGTCTTAGCGTATTAATATTATCTGACAGGGTGTCAGACCACGCTGCAGCAGCACTATTTATGCTGAGGCAATTGCAGGTTTCAGTATATAACCTGAGTGTGTATATACAGACTTCAGGATCGCCTCCTGCTTTTTATCAGCAGGTTCCTTCAAGGTGGCCGTATCCTAAGACGGCAGTGCCACCTTTTGACAAACGTGTGAGCGCCTTATTCACCCTAAGGGATATCTCCCAACGTGACCTATCCTCTGGCGGGAAAGGGTACGCCATCAGTAACTTTTTAGAAATAACCAGTTTCTTATCGGGGGAAACCACGCTTCTTTACACACTTCATTCATTCATCTGATGGGGGAACAAAACAGTGGCTGTTTTTTCTCCCCAAAAATAAAAACCCCTTTTATGTGGTACTTGGGTTAATGTCAGAAAATGCGTAACACATTTTTCATTGCCGAGATCATGTAACGGATGTTCCTAGTGGATTGTGTATATGTCTCAACCTCGTCGACACTGGAGTCAGACTCCGTGTTGACATCTGTGTCTGCCATCTGAGGTAACGGGCGTTGTTGATGGCCTTTGAGACGCCTGGGCAGACGCGGGCTGAGAAGCCGGCTGTCCCACAGCTGTTACGTCATCCAGCCTTTTATGTAAGGAGTTGACACTGTCGGTTAATACCTTCCACCTATCCATCCACTCTGGTGTCGGCCCCACAGGGGGCGACCTCCCATTTATCGGCCTCTGCTCCGCCTCCACGTAACCTTGCTCATCCAACATGTCGACACAGCCGTACCGACACACCGCACACACACAGGGAATGCTCTGACTGAGGACAGGACCCCACAAAGTCCTTTGGGGAGACAGAGAGAGAGTATGCCAGCACACACCAGAGCGCTATATAATGCAGGGATTAACACTATAACGGAGTGATTTTTCCCCGAATAGCTGCTTGTATACACATATTGCGCCTAAATTTAGTGCCCCCCCTCTCTTTTTAACCCTTTGAGCCTGAAAACTACAGGGGAGAGCCTGGGGAGCTGTCTTCCAGCTGCACTGTGAAGAGAAAATGGCACCAGTGTGCTGAGGGAGAAGCCCCGCCCCCTTTTTGGCTGACTTTCTCCCGCTTTTTCTGTGATACTGGCAGGGGTAATTTTACATCTATATAGCCTCTGGGACTATATATGATGTATATTTTGCCAGCCAAGGTGTTATTTATAGCCCTCAGGGCGCCCCCACCCCAGCGCCCTGCACCAATCAGTGACCGAAGTGTGAGGTGTACATGAGGAGCAATGGCGCACAGCTGCAGTGCTGTGCGCTACATTGGTGAAGACCGAAGTCTTCTGCCGCCGATTTTCCGGACCTTCTTCGTGCTTCTGGCTCCGTAAGGGGGACGGCGGCGCGGCTCCGGGAACGAACACCAAGGTCGGGTCCTGCGGTCGATCCCTCTGGAGCTAATGGTGTCCAGTAGCCTAAGAAGCCCAAACTACCACCTGTTAGGTAGGTTCGCTTCTTCTCCCCTTAGTCCCTCGCTGCAGTGAGTCTGTTGCCAGCAGATCTCACTGAAAATAAAAAACCTAAATATACTTTCTTTCTAGGTGCTCAGGAGAGCCCCTAGTGTGCATCCAGCTCAGCCGGGCACAGAAATCTAACTGAGGTCTGGAGGAGGGTCTTAGTGGGAGGAGCCAGTGCACACCAGGTAGTCCTAAAGCTTCCTTTAGTTGTGCCCAGTCTCCTGCGGATCCGCTAATCCCCATGGTCCTTACGGAGTCCCAGCATCCACTTAGGACGTTAGAGAAAACCCCTTGGGATTTTGTATCTAACAGAGCCTCCAAATGGAGCAATCGCTGACTGGAATAATCACTGCAGACGGACTCCAATAATGAGACTGCTTTGTTGAGGTCTACTTAAAGGCCTACTGTGAAGAACTGATTTGGTGGATGCTCCTTGGAGACCAGAGCGTAACACTGAGATACAGTAGTACGTTACTCATGACAGAGTCAGAGGTGGTACTCAGCCAGACCTTCAAAAAGAGCAGAAGCTGGCCTCCTACACTGGGAGCCCCTAGACGGGAGTCGAGACAGTCATGTTGCAGGTTTTTCAGTGGGCTTAGACCGCTGACGACGTCTGGACATAGCCTGTCTTGCCCTGGGGAAGAGAAGAGGAACTTTGGGACCAATGGGAAGGTTCATAGGTCAATGGCTGAAGTGATAGCACTTAGAAAGAGCCAGTTTAATCCTTTTATTTTAATTGGTGCAAACTAGGATTCCAACATTAAATAAAAGATTAATACCATATTGTCTAGGTCTTGAATGGCTTTGTCGTGTGAACTTACCATAAGGATCTTTTCCTACTCAACAAGTAATTTTCAAATATGATCCCAGCAATGGTTCTTCCCTTCCCAACTCCTGCACCATCACCAATTAAGAATCCAGCTCTCTCTCCATTAGGAAGGTAGGTTTCATGTTGCTAGAAAAAGATCACATTGTCAGTTAAACTCATACAAATGACTCCAATATGGAAAGACATCTCGTAGCATTTATATGCATTGGAGGAATGAACATTTCAGATAGGATCATTCATATGCTACTGCAATAGATAGAGACATAGACATGACAGAACTTGCTTAATTATATGGACGGATAAATCTTAAAACTACATAGTAAAACTGAAAACAAACCTGTGCAGCATAAGTGACTGCTTCTAATTGCAGAGCAGACAGCCAGCCATTATCAACGGTCTCCTCGGGAATAGAGGTCTGAAACCAAACATCTGGAGGGGTCACACTGGACAAGGAGCTGGTTTCTACAACAGGATCAGGATGCCGCAGCCCAGCTTTAACTAATGAAATAGATGATACATTGAATATGCAAATTCCATATAATGGTACCTTAAAATTATACAACTATTTGTAAGAGGGTAACAAAAATTCTATTCTAATCTTTTTTTCATAATACATCTTTCTTCGTGAATAAAAGTAGATGTTTTTGTGCTACAAAAGGCTATAAGACACAGGGTAATTCAGACCTGATCGCTCGCTAGCAGTTTTGCGCAGCGCTGCGATCAGTCACCGCCTACAGGGGAGTGTATTTTAGCTGTGCAAGTGTGCGAAGGCATGTGCAGCTGAGTAGTACAAAGATCTTTTGCAGTTTCAGTAGCCCAGGACTTACTCAGCCTGTCCGGGACCGGAATGGACGTCAGACACCCACCCTGCAAACGCTTGGACACGCCTGCGTTTTTCCAACCACTCCCAGAAAACAGTCAGTGGCCACCCAAAAACACCCTCATCCCGTCAATCTCCTTGCGATCGGTTGTGTGACTGGATTCTTCGTAAAACCCACAGCAACGATCCGCTTTGTACCCGAGCGACGCGCCTACACATTGCTGTGTATACGCATGCGCAATTCTGACCTGATCGCAGCACAGCGAAAAAAAAGCTAGCGAGCAGTTCTGAATTACCCCCACAGTTCTAATACATGCACATGGATGCCAAAGGCTGGTCTATGTATACAACTGTATCCAAAAGAGAAAATAGGGCATTTAAAAAAAAAAAAAACTTGAAACTTTCAATCACAAGTTCTTGTTTTGTTCACGTACGTTTTATTGGCATGTATTCAGCATAAGTCTCTGCATGGCCCATTTCTTCTTCATCTTCTTCCTCCGGTTCATCCTCCTCTTTCACTTTCTAGAAGCATTAAAAATATATTACTTTGAAATACTTACTAAATCTTTTATTGCGAGATAATTCCATATAAAAGCAGAAGGAAAAGGTAAACAAACGATTTTCCACAAACTCCAGACATTATTTGCATGCTTTATCTCCTGGTGTTTAATAGCTGCACTTCTTACAGCATCCCACATAACCAGCACTCTCATCAATATTGCCCTCCCATGCAGAATTTCACACCAGCTGAATACGAGGAAAGCTTTTATTACTAAGCAGCTCATGTGCGATTTTTGTACTTGGCGTAAAATGCATTTCTCAGATTCCAAGGGGCAGCCACCGAACTATACTGTTCTAACAGATATGAACATATAAGCAATAAAACAGAAGAGCTAGGAAGGTGTCCATTGTCCCCCTTGGAAATCAGAAAAATGGATTTTAGGGCAAGGACATAAATCCAGCTTCCTCCTCTATCCACTGCAGTACACTTGGGCTTTTCCAAAGCTTGAGAACACAAAACTCTGGTCCTGGAGAAACATTTGGCAAGCTTAACCTGTAGACCAGTACCTGGAAGAACCCTGAGGAGACGGCTGAGATAATAAACACTCCAAATTTCTACCCTAGGAATCAAGACAGCCTGTACGATCTCATGATGCGGACAGTCTTTCATGGCCAGAGAACTTTGTGCCCCCTTGGTGATTCAGATAAGCCACAGCGCCAAGATCAAAGCCTTGAAAACTGTACTATAGAACACTGATGTCCAAACTCTCTGTAAGAGGAAGGGCTGAAAAACAACTGCCACCCTATGATAGGCATCCATGGCGACCAGAGTCCTGTCCCAGATGATTAAAGGACAGCTCTTGTTGGAATAGTTCATATACAGCCACCAGAAGAGGGAAATCTGAGCAAGTTGAGAAAGCCCTATGCCCCAGAACAGATTTGAAGGGGGAAACCAAACAAAAAAAACAAAAAAAAACAAAAAAACACCCACATTTTGATTTTTGCCAAATACCCATTTCTCAGATTCCATGAGGGACACTGGAGATACACTAGGGTAAAGATGGATGATGACTGAAGCCTGGCACTTTAAATTCTGTGTGGCTCATCACCCTCTATACCCAGACTAAGCCAAAGTAGAAACGGAGAGGAGAAAAACAAAGGAGAGAGAAAAGAACCACACAAACATGGGCCATAGTTGTCCAAACAATGAAATCAAACTAAAAGCAACAATACACACATCATACTGTATGCTGCAGGAACTACAACACAAGCCAATAAACACAAAATACCAAATAGGCAAAACAATAGTGCTGGCAGGTAGTCTAGTGTCCCCATGGAATCTGGGAAATGGATGTAAATCGGTAAGTACCAAAATCCTGTCTTCTCCTTCATCCACTGTGGTACACTGGAGATGCACTGGGGATGTCCCAAAGCAGTCCTCATGGGCACAAAGGCGCTGAAGTACCCTGCAGTACCAGACATCCAAAACTGGTTTCCTTGGATGTAAACTTATTTAACCTGTAAGATTTTACAACAGCGTGCACGAAGTACCAGGTGGCAACGCAACAGCTGAACAGCAGAAACCCTGCGCCACTTGGCCCAAGAGGCATCAACTGACAGACAAATGGGCTGAAAGACGCCAGGTAGGATGTCCACCTGTTACATAAGCCTGACGGTTGACCATACGAATCAACCTAGACAGTCTGTTTGCAAGTGGGGCAACCATGCTTTAGTGAATACATAACAAAAAAAAGAGCCCGCACAATATCCAAATAGTCAAAAGAGGTATCGTCAGAAGTGAAAACCAAAAGCACAAATAGCTTGAATAATGTGAAAACTGCAAACAACCTTAGGCAAAAAAGACTTTGGGCCTAATTCAGACCTGATCACTATGCTGCAAATTTGCAGAGGGCTGTGATCAGATAGTCGCCGCCCAGGGAGAGGTGAAATCCACCCCTTTCAATTGTGCGAATGCATTTGTATGCCATGCGAAAACTTTGCCAGCCAGCGGACATCTGCAAATCAGTTCGCAACTCACTCACCATCAAATAATTTTCCATATCGTGCAGTCTGTGCGCAGCCCAGGACTTACTCCTACAGTGCAATAGAAACAGGCTGATCGGGGCAGGAGCCGACGTCATACACACTTCCAGAAAATGCTTGGGAACGCCTGCATTTTTCCTGACACTCCCAGAAAACAGCCAGTTACCACCCCCAAATTTCCTCTTCCTGTCAATCACCTTGTGATCGAAATTGTCACACAATCCAGTCGCTGTTTAGCGTCACGCCTTCACACTGCGGTGCATGAGCAGTCATTTGATAATCGGCCGCTATGTGATTTTGCACAACAGCGATCAGGTCTGTACCGGCCCTTTGTATAAAGTTCAGCCCGATCGTCATGAAAAATGATACAGAGAGCAGTGCGATAAAGCCCCCAACTCAGAGATACTCAGAGCGGAAACCAGGGCCAAGCGCAAGGACATCTTCCAATACAAGATCCACCTTCTCTAGGAGGTTCTGACTGCAGAAACTGTAAAACCAAATTAAGATCCCACGGGACCAGATAGAATAAACGGTGACTAAGCATGAAGTATCTGTAGAAAAGTCCGGAGTACCAGAATCAGACACTAATAAGAATTTACTTACCGATAATTCTATTTCTCGTAGTCCGTAGTGGATGCTGGGGACTCCGTCAGGACCATGGGGAATAGCAGCTCCGCAGGAGACAGGGCACAAAAGTAAAAGCTTTAGGATCAGGTGGTGTGCACTGGCTCCTCCCCCTATGACCCTCCTCCAAGCCTCAGTTAGGATACTGTGCCCGGACGAGCGTACACAATAAGGAAGGATTTTGAATCCCGGGTAAGACTCATACCAGCCACACCAATCACACTGTACAACCTGTGATCTGAACCCAGTTAACAGCATGATAACAGCGGAGCCTCTGAAAAGATGGCTCACAACAATAATAACCCGATTTTTGTAACAATAACTATGTACAAGTATTGCAGACAATCCGCACTTGGGATGGACGCCCAGCATCCACTACGGACTACGAGAAATAGAATTATCGGTAAGTAAATTCTTATTTTCTCTGACGTCCTAAGTGGATGCTGGGGACTCCGTCAGGACCATGGGGATTATACCAAAGCTCCCAAACGGGCGGGAGAGTGCGGATGACTCTGCAGCACAGAGTGAGAGAACTCCAGGTCCTCCTCAGCCAGGGTGTGCCCCTGAACAAGTAGCAGCTCGGCAAAGTTGTAAAGCCGAGACCCCTCGGGCAGCCGCCCAAGATGAGCCCACCTTCCTTGTGGAATGGGCATTTACATATTTTGGCTGTGGCAGGCCTGCCACAGAATGTGCAAGCTGAATTGTACTACACATCCAACTAGCAATCGTCTGCTTAGAAGCAAGAGCACCCAGTTTGTTGGGTGCATACAGGATAACAGCAAGTCAGTTTTCCTGACTCCAGCCGTCCTGGAAACCTATATTTTCAGGGCCCTGACAACATCTAGCAACTTGGAGTCCTCCAAGTCCCTAGTAGCCGCAGGTACCACAATAAGCTGGTTCAGGTGAAACGCTGACACCACCTTAGGGAGAAACTGGGGACGAGTCCGCAGCTCTGCCCTGTCCGAATGGACAATCAGATATGGCTTTTGTGAGACAAATCAGCCAATTCTGATACTCGCCTGGCCGAGGCCAGGGCCAACATCATGGTCACTTTCCATGTGAGATATTTCAAATCCACAGATTTGAGCGGTTTAAACCAATGTGATTTGAAGAATCCCAGAACTACGTTGAGATCCCACAGTGCCACTGGAGGCACAAAAGGGGGTTGTATATGCAGTACTCCCTTGACAAACTTCTGGACTTCAGGAACTGAAGCCAATTCTTTCTGGAAGAAAATCGACAGGGCCGAAATTTGAACCTTAATGGACCCCAATTTGAGGCCCATAGACACTCCTGTTTGCAGGAAATGCAGGAATCGACCGAGTTGAAATTTCTTCGTGGGGCCTTCCTGGCCTCACACCACGCAACATATTTTCGCCACATGTGGTGATAATGTTGTGCGGTCACCTCCTTCCTGGCTTTGACCAGGGTAGGAATGACCTCTTCCGGAATGCCTTTTTCCCTTAGGATCCGGCGTTCAACCGCCATGCCGTCAAACGCAGCCGCGGTAAGTCTTGGAACAGACATGGTACTTGCTGAAGCAAGTCCCTTCTTAGCGGCAGAGGCCATGAGTCCTCTGTGAGCATCTCTTGAAGTTCCGGGTACCAAGTCCTTCTTGGCCAATCCGGAGCCACGAGTATAGTTCTTACTCCTCTACGTCTTATAATTCTCAGTACCTTAGGTATGAGAAGCAGAGGAGGGAACACATACACCGACTGGTACACCCACGGTGTTACCAAAAACGTCCACAGCTATTGCCTGAGGGTCTCTTGACCTGGCGCAATACCTGTCCAGTTTTTTGTTCAGGCGGGACGCCATCATGTCCACCTTTGGTCTTTCCCAACGGTTCACAATCATGTGGAAGACTTCCCGATGAAGTCCCCACTCTCCCGGGTGGAGGTCGTGCCTGCTGAGGAAGTTTGCTTCCCAGTTGTCCACTCCCGGAATGAACACTGCTGACAGTGCTATCACATGATTTTCCGCCCAGCGAAAAATCCTTGCAGTTTCTGCCATTGCCCTCCTGCTTCTTGTGCCGCCCTGTCTGTTTACGTGGGCGACTGCCGTGATGTTGTCCCACTGGATCAATACCGGCTGACCTTGAAGCAGAGGTCTTGCTAAGCTTAGAGCATTGTAAATTGTCCTTAGCTCCAGTATATTTATGTGGAGAGAAGTCTCCAGACTTGATCACACTCCCTGGAAAATTTTTTTTTCCCTGTGTGACTGCTCCCCAGCCTCTCAGGCTGGCATCCGTGGTTACCAGGACCCAGTCCTGAATGCCGAATCTGCGGCCCTTTAGTAGATGAGCACTCTGCAGCCACCGCAGAAGAAACACCCTTGTCCTTGGAGACAGGGTTATCCGCTGATGCATCTGAAGATGCGATCCGGACCATTTTTCCAGCAGATCCCACTGAAAAGTTCCAAAACTTTTACTCTAATCGGCTCTTTAGGAGAGCCACCTAGATTGCACCCTTCTCGGCCGGGCACAAAATCTTAACTGAGGCTTGGAGGAGGGTCATAGGGGGAGGAGCCAGTGCACACCACCTGATCCTAAAGCTTTTACTTTTGTGCCCTGTCTCCTGCGGAGCCGCTATTCCCCATGGTCCTGACGGAGTCCCCAGCATCCACTTAGGACGTCAGAGAAAGATGGTTAAAGAATCCGGGTAACGCTGAAAGCTGCACCTTTAAGGTTGTCAACTGGAGACCAGCATCCACTCCTGCCTGAAGGAACAGAAGACGTCGGGAGAAGCGGGAGGATGACGATTGGAAAATGACAAACCTCATATCAGGAGACATAAAAAAAAAAATAAGATTTTACTTACCGATAAATCTATTTCTCGTAGTCCGTAGTGGATGCTGGGGACTCCGTCAGGACCATGGGGATATAGCGGCTCCGCAGGAGACAGGGCACAATAATAAAAGCTTTAGGATCAGGTGGTGTGCACTGGCTACTCCCCCTATGACCCTCCTCCAAGCCTCAGTTAGGATACTGTGCCCGGACGAGCGTGCATAATAAGGAAGGATATTGAATCCCGGGTAAGACTCATACCAGCCACACCAATCACACCGTACAACCTGTGATCTGAACCCAGTTAACAGTATGATAACAACGAAGGAGCCTCTGAAAAGATGGCTCACAACAAGAATAACCCGATTTTTGTAACAATAACTATGTACAAGTATTGCAGACAATCCGCACTTGGGATGGGCGCCCAGCATCCACTACGGACTACGAGAAATAGATTTATCGGTAAGTAAAATCTTATTTTCTCTGACGTCCTAGTGGATGCTGGGGACTCCGTCAGGACCATGGGGATTATACCAAAGCTCCCAAACGGGCGGGAGAGTGCGGATGACCCTGCAGCACCGAATGAGAGAACTCCATGTCCTCCTCAGCCAGGGTATCAAATTTGTAGAATTTAGCAAACGTGTTTTCCCCTGACCAAGTAACTGCTTGGCAAAGTTGTAAAGCCGAGACCCCTCGGGCAGTCGCCCAAGATGAGCCCCCTTCCTTTTGGAATGGGCTTTTACCGATTTTGGCTGTGGCAGGCCTGCCACAGAATGTGTAAACTGAATTGTATTACAAATCCAGCGAGCAATCGTCTGCTTAGAAGCAGGAGCACCCATCTTGTTGGGTGCATACAGGCTAAACAGCGAGTCAGATTTTCTGACTCCAGCCTTCCTGGAAACATATTTTTCAGGGCCCTGACAACGTCAAGTAACTTGGAGTCCTCCAAGTCCCTAGTACCCGCAGGTACCACAATAGGTTGGTTCATGTGAAAAACAGAAAACACCTTAAGGAGAAATTGAGGACGAGTCCTCAATTCTGCCCTGTCAGAATGAAAAATTAAGTAAGGGCTTTATATATGATAAAGCCGCCAATTCTGACACACGCCTGGCTGAAGCCAGGGCTAATAAAATATCTCACATGGAAGGTGACGATGCTAAGTCCACAGTGGTGAGTGGTTCAAACCAATGTGACTTTAGGAAACTCAAAACAACATTGAGATCCCAAGGTGCCACTGGGGCACAAAAGGAGGCTGTATATGCAGTACCCCTTTTACAAACATCTGAACGTCAGGCACTAAAGCCAGTTCTTTCTGGAAGAAATTCGACAGGGCCGAAATTTGAACCTTAATGGACCCTAATTTTAGGCCCATAGACAGTCCTGTTTTCAGGAAATGTAGGAAACGACCCAGTTGGAATTCCTCTGTAGGGGCCTTCTTGGCCCCACACCACGCAACATATCTTCGCCAAATGCGGTGAAAATGTTTTGCGGTTACATCCTTCCTGTCTTCGACCAGGGTAGGGATGACTTCATCTGGAATGCCCTTTCAGGATCCGGCGTTCAACCGCCATGCCGTCAAACGCGGCCGCGGTAAGTCTTGGAACAGACAAGGCCCCTGCTGGAGCAGGTCCTTTCTTAAAGGTAGAGGCCACGGGTCTTCCGTGAACATCTCTTGAAGTTTCGGGTACCAAGTCCTTCTTGGCCAATCCGGAACCACGAGTATCATTCTTACTCATCTCCCTCTTATGATTCTCAGTACTTTTTGTATGAGAGGCATAGGAGGGAACACATACTCTGACTGGTACATCCACAGTGTTACCAGAGCGTCCACCGCTATTGCCTGAGGGTCCCTTGACCTGGCGCAATATCTAGTTTTTTGTTCAGGCGGGACGCCATCATGTCCACCTTTGGTTTTTCACAACGGTTTACAATCATGTGGAAGACTTCCCGATGAAGTCCCCACTCTCCCGGGTGGAGGTCATGCCTGCTGAGGAAGTCTGCTTCCCAGTTTTCCACTCCCGGAATGAACACTGCTGAGAGTGTTATCACATGATTTTTCGCCCAGCGAAGAATCCTTGCAGTTTCTGCCATTTCCCTCCTGCTTCTTGTGCCGCCCTGTCTGTTTACGTGGGCGACTGCCGTGATGTTGTCCCACTGGATCAATACCGGCTGACCTTGAAGCAGAGGTCTTGCTAAGCTTAGAGCATTGTAAATTGCCCTTAGCTCCAGTATATTTATGTGGAGAGAAGTCTCCAGACTCGATCACACTCTCTGGAAATTTTTTCCTTGTGTGACTGCTCCCCAGCCACTCAGGCTGGCATCCGTGGTCACCAGGACCCAGTCCTGAATGCCGAATCTGCGGCCCTTTCATAGATGAGCACTCTGCAGCCACCGCAGAAGAAACACCCTTGTCCTTGGAGACAGGGTTATCCGCTGATGCATCTGAAGATGCGATTCGGACCATTTTCCAGCAGATCCCACGTAAAGGTTCTTGCGTGAAATCTACCGAATGGGATCGCTTTGTAAGAAACCACCATTTTTCACAGGATCCTTGTGCAATGATGCACTGATACTTTTCCTGGTTTTAGGAGGTTCCTGACTAGCTCGGATAACTCCCTGGCTTTCTTCTCCGGGAGATAACATCCTTTTCTGGACTGTGTCCAGAATCATCCCTAGGAACAGTAGACGTGTCGTCGGAAAAAACTGCGATTTTGGAATATTTAGAATCCACTCGTGCTGTCGTAGAACTACTTAAGATAGTGCTACTCCGACCTCCAACTGTTCTCTGGACCTTGCCTTTATCAGGAAAGCGTCCATATTTCTTTTAAGAAGAATCATCATTTCGGCCATTACCTTGGTAAAGACCCGGGGTGCCGTGGACAATCCAAACGGCAGCGTCTGAAACTGATAGTGACAGTTCTGTACCACGAACCTGAGGTACCCTTGGTGAGAAGGGCAAATTTGGACATGTAGGTAAGCGTCCCTGATATCCAGTGACACCATATCGTCCCCTTCTTCCTGGTTCGTTATCACTGCTCTGAGTGACTCCATCTTGATTTGAACGCTTGTATGTAAGTGTTCAAATATTTCAGATCTCACCTAGCCGTCTGGCTTCAGTACCACAATATAGTGTGGAATAATACCCCTTCCCTTGTTGTAGAAGGGGTACTTTGATTATCACCTGCTGGGAATACAGCCTGTGAATTGTTCCCAATACTGCCTCCCTGTCGGAGGGAGACGTTGGTAAAGCAGACTTCAGGAACTTGTGAGGGGGAGACGTCTCGAATTTCCAATGTACACCTGGGATACTACGTGTAGGATCCAGGAGTCCACTTGTGAGTGAGCCCACTGCGTGCTGAAACTCTTGAGATGACCCCCTACCGCACCTGAGTCCGCTTGTACGGCCCCAGCGTCATGCTGCGGACTTGGCAGAAGCTGTGGAGGGCTTCTGTTCCTGGGAATGGGCTGCCTGCTGCAGTCTTCTTCCCTTTCCTCTACCCCTGGGCAGATATGACTGGCCCTTTTGCCCGCCTGCCCTTATGGGGACGAAAGGACTGAGACTGAAAAGACTGTGTCCTTTTCTGCTGAGATGTGACTTGGGGTAACAAAAGGTGGATTTTTCAGCTGTTGCCATGGCCACCAGGTCCGATGGACCGCCCCTTTATACGGCAATACTTCCATGTGCCGTCTGGAATCTGCATCACCTGACCACTGTCGTCTGGCAGATATGGACATCACATTTACTCTTGATGCCAGAATGCAAATATCCCTCTGCGCATCTCGCATATATAGAAATGCATCCTTAAAATGCTCTATAGTCAATAAAATCTTGTCCCTGTCAAGGGTATCAATATTTCCAGTCAGGAAATCCGACCAAGCCCCCTCAGCGCTGCACATCCAGGCTGAGGCGATTGCTGGTCGTAGTATAACACCAGTATATGTGTATATACTTTTAGGATATTTTTCAGCTTCCTATCAGCTGGCTCCTTGAGGGCTGCCGTATCTGGAGACGGTAACGCCACTTGTTTTTATAAGCGTGTGAGCGCCTTATTCACCCTAAGGTGTGTTTCCCAACTCGCCCTAACTTCTGGCGGGAAAGGGTATACCGCCAATAATTTTCTATCGGAGGAAACCCACGTATCATCACACACTTCATTTAATTTATCTGATTCAGGAAAAACTACAAGTAGTTTATTCACACCCTACATAATACCCTTATTTGTGGTACTTGTAGTATCAGAAATATGTAACACCTCCTTCATTGCCCTTAACATGAAACGTGTGGCCCTAAAGGAAAATACGTTTGTTTCTTCACCGTCGACACTGGAGTCAGTGTCTGTGTCTGTGTCGACCAACTGAGGTAAATGGGCGTTTTTACAAGCCCCTGACGGTGTCTGAGACGCCTGGACAGGTACTAATTTGTTTGCCGGCCGTCTCATGTCGTCAACCGACCTTGCAGCGTGTTGACATCACGTAATTCCTAAATAAGCCATCCATTCCAGTGTCGACTCCCTAGAGAGTGACATCACCAATACAGGCAATTTGCTCCGCCTCCTCACCAACATCGTCCTCCTACATGTCGACACACACGTACCGACACACAGCACATACACAGGGAATGCTCTGATAGAGGACAGGACCCCACTAGCCCTTTGGGGAGACAGAGGGAGAGTTTGCCAGCACACACCAAAAAAGCTATAATTATACAGGGACAACCCCTTATACAAGTGTTTTCCCTTATGATTACATATATAAAAATGCTATATCGCCAAATAAGTGCCCCCCCTCTCTGTTTTAACCCTGTTTCTGTAGTGCCTGGGAGCCTTCCTCACAGCAGAGCTGAGCAGGAAAATGGCGCCGTGTGCTGAGGAGAATAGGCCCCGCCCCCTTTTCGGCGGGCTCTTCTCCCGGAGTTTGTGAGATCTGGCAGGGGTTAAATACATCCATATAGCCTCAAGGGCTATATGTGATGTATTTTAGCCATAAAAAGGTATTATACATTGCTGCCCAGGGCGCCCCCCCCAGCGCCCTGCACCCTCAGTGACAGTTGGTGACTGTTGGTGAAGTGTGCTGACAACAATGGCGCACAGCTGCAGTGCTGTGCGCTACCTTATGAAGACTGAAAGTCTTCTGCCGCCTGTTTCTGGACCTCTGGACCTCTTCAACTTCGGCATCTGCAAGGGGGGTCGGCGGCACGGCTCCGGGACGAACCCCAGGGTGAGACCTGTGTTCCGACTCCCTCTGGAGCTAATGGTGTCCAGTAGCCTAAAAAGCAAATCCATCCTGCACGCAGGTGAGTTTTCTTCTCTCCCCTAAGTCCCTCGTAGCAGTGAGCCTGTTGCCAGCAGGACTCACTGAAAATAAAAAACCTAACTTAAACTTTTATTCTAAGCAGCTCAGGAGAGCCACCTAGATTGCACCCTTCTCGTCGGGCACAAAAATCTAACTGAGGCTTGGAGGAGGGTCATAGGGGGAGGAGCCAGTGCACACCACCTGATCCTAAAGCTTTTATTATTGTGCCCTGTCTCCTGCGGAGCCGCTATATCCCCATGGTCCTGACGGAGTCCCCAGCATCCACTAGGACGTCAGAGAAAGAAGGACTGCCAAATGCAGTAATAAAATGTGCTGCTGACACAGGCATCCTAGCCTTAAGCATGGTTAGATTCACAGCCTCAACAGTTACGCCATTAAACAAAGACGAAGTAAACAAAGGACATTGATTGATGAAGGTCGCGACAAATCAGTAGTGGCCATGGATCATCCTGTAGAAGCTCAAGAAGGTCCAAATACCAAAGCAGACGGGGCCAGTCCGGAGCTACCAGGATCAGTGTTGGTCACTCCCGATTGATGTGTTTCAGGATCCAGGAAACAACGCCATCTCCTCCGGATCCTGCGTACTGGAACAATACACTGGCAGCTTGTAACTGAGCCAAGATGCCATGAGGTCCACATCTGGACAGCCCCACCAATCTACCAGCTCCTGAAAAGGGTCCAGTGGTGTAGATACTGGTGACTTCGATAATCCACGTCTCAATTTTCAACCCCGTGAATGAACACGGCGGATCTAGTCTGAACATGCTTGCTTCTCTGCCTACTCTAGAATGTATGCACCCTTCTGCATTGCTAAACAACTTACCCTTCCCACTTGGCAATTTATGTATGCCACTGCATTGTCAGACTGTTCCCATATTGGACAGCCCCAGGGAAGGTGGAACGCTACCGTTGAATATCACCCAGAGTTCCAGAACATTTATTGGCAAAAAAGCCTTGTGGAGAAGCCACGGACTCCAAAATTGAGGCTGCAAGACCACTACCCCCCAGGCTAGCCTCCATGGTCACTAAAATCCAATACCAGATCACGAAAGGGGGACTGGTCCAGAGATGGTTGGTAGTCAACCACCATAAGAGAGGGAATGAAAAGAGATAGAACAGCTTGCATAAAGTAGAGAGGAGATCATGTCCACTGGAACAGCAGGTCCAGTTGAAACCTCCTGGTGTGAAACCTGCCACACTGAAAACGCCTCGAAGGAGGCCAACATTTTGCCCAGCAAACTAATGCATAAGCAGACCGACAGCGACCGCTTCTTCAGTACCAACCAAACCATGGAGGATTATTATTATTACTACATTTTATTTATAAGGCACTACAAGTGTTTTGCAGGGCCGTACAAAAGGACAGTACAGGGATACACAACTTAGCATTCCAGTAAATAAATATCAAAAATAGAGTACAGGTAACAAATAGCACAACAATTATCAAAACATAATACAGCTCAGATGTAAATAGCGAGGGAGTGATTACTGTACTACTTGGGGCTGGTGGCCATAGATTGAGATGAGCCAATTACCAGCAGGAGAAAAGCGCGTAAAGATGGTCGCTGAGTAGGGGAGAGATGTGAGTGAAATGCGTCGAGAAGGCGGCTTTAACAACAAGAGGAAAGCGGGCCCTGCTCGGAAGAGCTAACAATCTAGTGGGAAGGGGCGACAGACAGATGACATGAGGTGCAAGCAAGCGGGACGTAGCCTGATGGCAGTATGTAAGCAAAGCAGTGATGTTCAAGGCGTGAAGCAGGAGGGTGGAGGAGCAGCCTCAGGACTTGGTTATACATCAGAAGGGTATGCTTGTGTTGAAATCATGGACAGGAACAAAAGTAGCCGAGACGGCACCAGGCTGGACTCCCTGCAATTGACAAACCAGCTGTGAGAAGTGAAGATCGGATCAGTGAGAGCCTATGCTGATGGAGCATAGATAAGATAGTAGAGATAGGGGACCACGGTCACTCCCAGGAAGCAAAGGCGAGCTACCATCATCTTCGTGAACACTCGAGGTGCAGACAGGCTGGATGGAATGGTTGAAAGCTGAAAATGGTAGCCCAAAACAGCAAACCGATGGAATGCCTGATGAGGCTCCCAAATTGGGGGGGGGGGGGGGGGGGGGGCGACGGAGGAGCGGTCAAAAATTCTATTAGTTGACCCTCAGGATAATACTGCGAACACAAGAATCCGAGAACGTCTGAGACCAAACATCTTTCACACAAAATAGATTAGGGAGGAAGACCCACCTGGGGGGGGGGGGGGGGCTCTCACGGTGGATGCTAGTCTACAATTGAGTAACAACCCTGCGACTTACTCCTCTGACAGCTGACGAGGCTCCTCTGGCTTGGAGCAAAATAGTTGTAAAAAACTCTGCAGTTTAAAAAATAAGAATTTACTTACCGATAATTCTATTTCTCGGAGTCCGTAGTGGATGCTGGGGTTCCTGAAAGGACCATGGGGAATAGCGGCTCCGCAGGAGACAGGGCACAAAAAAGTAAAGCTTTACTAGGTCAGGTGGTGTGCACTGGCTCCTCCCCCTATGACCCTCCTCCAGACTCCAGTTAGGTACTGTGCCCGGACGAGCATACACAATAAGGGAGGCATTTTGAATCCCGGGTAAGACTCATACCAGCCACACCAATCACACCGTACAACTTGTGATCTAAACCCAGTTAACAGTATGACAACAGAAAGGGCCTCTTAAAGATGGCTCCTTAACAATAACCCGAATTAGTTAACAATAACTATGTACAAGTATTGCAGATAATCCGCACTTGGGATGGGCGCCCAGCATCCACTACGGACTCCGAGAAATAGAATTATCGGTAAGTAAATTCTTATTTTCTCTATCGTCCTAAGTGGATGCTGGGGTTCCTGAAAGGACCATGGGGATTATACCAAAGCTCCCAAACGGGCGGGAGAGTGCGGATGACTCTGCAGCACCGAATGAGAGAACTCCAGGTCCTCCTTTGCCAGGGTATCAAATTTGTAAAATTTTACAAACGTGTTCTCCCCCGACCACGTAGCTGCTCGGCAGAGTTGTAATGCCGAGACCCCTCGGGCAGCCGCCCAAGATGAGCCCACCTTCCTTGTGGAGTGGGCTTTTACAGTTTTAGGCTGTGGCAGGCCTGCCACAGAATGTGCAAGTTGAATTGTGTTACAAATCCAACGAGCAATCGACTGCTTAGAAGCAGGTGCGCCCAACTTGTTGGGTGCATACAATATAAACAGCGAGTCAGATTTTCTGACTCCAGCCGTCCTTGCAATGTATATTTTTAAGGCTCTGACAACGTCCAACAACTTGGAGTCCTCCAAGTCGCTAGTGGCCGCAGGCACCACAATAGGTTGGTTCAGATGAAATGCTGATACCACTTTAGGGAGAAAATGCGGACGAGTCCGCAGTTCTGCCCTATCCGAATGGAAGATTAGATAAGGACTTTTATAAGATAAAGCCGCCAATTCAGATACTCTCCTGGCAGAGGCCAGGGCTAGTAACATAGTCACTTTCAATGTGAGATATTTCAAATCCACCTTTTTCAATGGTTCAAACCAATGGGATTTGAGGAAATCTAAAACTACATTTAGATCCCACGGTGCCACCGGAGGCACCACAGGAGGCTGTATATGCAGTACTCCCTTGACAAAAGTCTGGACCTCAGGGACAGAGGCCAATTCTTTTTGGAAGAATATTGACAGGGCCGAAATTTGAACCTTAATGGATCCCAATTTGAGACCCATAGATAATCCTGATTGCAGGAAATGTAGGAAACGACCCAGTTGGAATTCCTCCGTCGGAACCTTCCGATCCTCGCACCACGCTACATATTTTCGCCAAATGCGGTGATAATGTTTCACGGTGACTTCCTTCCGTGCCTTAATCAAGGTAGGAATGACTTCTTCTGGAATGCCTTTCCCTTTTAGGATCTGGCGTTCAACCGCCATGCCGTCAAACGCAGCCGCGGTAAGTCTTGAAAAAGACAGGGACCCTGCTGTAGCAGGTCCCTTCTCAGAGGTAGAGGCCACGGTTCGTCCGTGAGCATCTCTTGAAGTTCCGGATACCAAGTCCTTCTCGGCCAATCCGGAACCACTAGTATTGTTCTTACTCTTCTTTGCCGTATGATCTTCAATACCTTTGGTATGAGCGGCAGAGGAGGAAACACATACACTGACTGGTACACCCAAGGAGTTACCAGTGCGTCCACAGCTATTGCCTGTGGATCTCTTGACCTGGCGCAATATTTGTCCAGTTTCTTGTTGAGGCGAGACGCCATCATGTCTACAATTGGTCTTTCCCAACGGTCTATTAACATGTTGAAGACTTCTGGATGTAGACCCCACTCTCCCGGATGAAGATCGTGTCTGCTGAGGAAGTCTGCTTCCCAGTTGTCCACGCCCGGGATGAACACTGCTGACAGTGCTATCACGTGATTCTCCGCCCAGCGAAGAATCTTGGCAGCTTCTGCCATTGCACTCCTGCTTCTTGTGCCGCCCTGCCTGTTTACATGGGCGACCGCCGTGATGTTGTCCGACTGAATCAACACCGGCTTTCCTTGCAGGAGAAGTTCCGCCTGGCTTAGAGCATTGTAGATTGCTCTTAGTTCCAGAATGTTTATGTGAAGAGACTTTTCCAGACTCGTCCATACTCCCTGGAAGTTTCTTCCTTGTGTGACTGCTCCCCAGCCTCTCAGGCTGGCGTCCGTGGTCACCAGGATCCAATCCTGAATGCCGAATCTGCGGCCTTCTAATAGGTGAGCCTTCTGCAACCACCACAGAAGTGACACCCTTGTCTTTGGTGACAGGGTTATTCGCAGGTGCATCTGCAGATGCGACCCTGACCATTTGTCCAACAGATCCCTTTGGAATATTCTTGCATGGAATCTGCCGAATGGAATTGCTTCGTAAGAAGCCACCATTTTTCCCAGGACTCTTGTGCATTGATGTACTGACACTTTTCCTGGTTTTAGGAGGTTCCTGACCAGATCGGATAACTCCTTGGCTTTTTCCTCTGGAAGGAAAACCTTTTTCTGAACCGTGTCCAGAATCATTCCTAGGAACAGCAGACGAGTTGTCGGGATTAAATGGGATTTTGGAATATTCAGAATCCACCCGTGTTGTCTTAGCACCTCTTGAGATAGTGCTAAAGCTGTCTCCAGCTGTTCTCTGGACCTTGCCCTTATTAGGAGATCGTCCAAGTATGGGATAACTAATACGCCTTTTCTTCGAAGAAGAATCATCATCTCGGCCATTACCTTGGTAAAGACCCGAGGCGCCGTGGACAATCCGAACGGCAGCGTCTGAAACTGATAGTGACAGTTTTGAACAATGAACCTGAGGTACCCCTGGTGTGCGGGGTAAATCGGAACGTGTAGATACGCATCCTCGATGTCCAAGGATACCATAAAGTCCCCTTCTTCCAGGTTCGCTATCACTGCTCTGAGTGACTCCATCTTGAACTTGAACTTTTTTATGTAGAGGTTCAAGGACTTCAGATTTAGAATAGGCCTTACCGAGCCATCCGGCTTCGGTACCACAAATAGAGTGGAATAATAATACCCCTTTCCTTGTTGTAATAGGGGTACTTTGACTATCACCTGCTGAGCGTACAGCTTGTGAATGGCTTCCAACACCCTCTCCCTTTCGGAAGAGACGGTTGGTAAGGCAGACTTCAGGAAACGATGAGGAGGATCCGTCTCTAATTCCAACCTGTACCCCTGAGATATTATCTGCAGGATCCAGGGGTCTACCTGCGAGTGAGCCCACTGCGCGCTGTAATTTTTGAGACGGCCCCCCACTGTCCCCGAGTCCGCTTGAGAGGCCCCAGCGTCATGCTGAGGTTTTTGCAGGAGCCGGGGAGGGCTTCTGTTCCTGGGAAGGAGCTGCCTGTTGGTGTCTCTTCCCTCTTCCTCTGCCTCGTGGCAGGTACGACAAGCCCTTTGCTCTCTTATTTTTGTAGGAGCGAAAAGGCTGCGGTTGAAAAGTCGGTGCCTTTCTCTGTTGGGGAGTGACTTGAGGTAAAAAAGTGGATTTCCCGGCAGTAGCCGTGGCCACCAAGTCTGATAGACCAACTCCAAATAACTCCTCCCCTTTATACGGCAAAACCTCCATGTGACGTTTTGAATCCGCATCGCCTGTCCACTGTCGTGTCCATAAGGCTCTTCTGGCTGAAATGGACATAGCACTCACCCGAGATGCCAGTGTGCAAATATCCCTCTGTGCATCACGCATATAGATAAATGCATCCTTTATTTGTTCTAACGACAGTAAAACATTGTCCCTATCTAGGGTATCAATATTTTCAATCAGGGATTCTGACCAAACTACTCCAGCACTGCACATCCAGGCAGTTGCTATAGCTGGTCGTAGTATAACACCTGCATGTGTGTATATATTCTTTTGAATAACTTCCATCTTTCTATCTGATGGATCCTTAAGTGCGGCCGTCTCAGGAGAGGGTAACGCCACTTGTTTGGATAAGCGTGTGAGCGCCTTGTCCACCTTAGGGGGTGTTTCCCAGCGCGCCCTAACCTCTGGCGGGAAAGGGTATAATGCCAATAACTTTTTTGAAATTATCAACTTTTTATCAGGAGCAACCCACGCTTCATCACACACGTCATTTAATTCTTCTGATTCAGGAAAAACTGTTTGTAGTTTTTTCACACCATACATAATACCCTGTTTTACGGTATCTGTAGTATCAGCTAAATGTAACGTCTCCTTCATTGCCAAAATCATATAACGTGTGGCCCTACTGGAAAATACGTTTGAATTTCTACCGTCGTCACTGGAATCAGTGCCCGTGTCTGGGTCTGTGTCGACCGACTGAGGCAAAGGGCGTTTTACAGCCCCTGACGGTGTTTGAGGCGCCTGGACAGGCATTAATTGATTGTCCGGCCGCCTCATGTCCTCAACTGACTGTTTAAGGGAAGATAAACCATCACGTAATTCCACAAATAAAGGCATCCATTCTGGTGTCGACCCCCTGGGGGGTGACATCTGCATATTTGGCAATTGCTCCGCCTCCACACCAATATCGTCCTCATACATGTCGACACCACGTACCGACACACACCGCAAACTCACAGGGAATGCTCTAATGAAGACAGGACCCACTAGCCCTTTTGGGGAGACAGAGGGAGAGTCTGCCAGCACACACCACAAAGCGCTATATATACAAGGGATATCCTTATATTAAGTGCTCCCTTATAGCTGCTTTAATATATATATATATAGCCATTAATGTGCCCCCCCTCTCTGTTTTACCCTGTTTCTGTAGTGCAGTGCAGGGGAGAGACCTGGGAGCCGTTCTGACCAGCGGAGCTGTGACAGAAAATGGCGCCGTGTGCTGAGGAGATAGGCCCCGCCCCTTTTTCGGCGGGTTCTTCTCCCGCTATTTTTCCAGTCAGGCAGGGGTTAAATATCTCCATATAGCCCCTATGGGCTATATGTGAGGTATTTTTAGCCTTGTATAAGGTTTATATTTGCCTCTCAGAGCGCCCCCCCCCAGCGCTCTGCACCCTCAGTGACTGCCCAGTGAAGTGTGCTGAGAGGAAAATGGCGCACAGCTGCAGTGCTGTGCGCTACCTTATGAAGACTGAGGAGTCTTCAGCCGCCGGTTTCCGGACCTCTTCACGCTTCAGCATCTGCAAGGGGGTCGGCGGCGCGGCTCCGGGACCGGACTCCACGGCTGGGCCTGTGTTCGATCCCTCTGGAGCTAATGGTGTCCAGTAGCCAAGCAGCAAATCCACTCTGCATGCAGGTGAGTTTACTACTTTCCCCCTAAGTCCCACGTTGCAGTGATCCTGTTGCCAGCAGGACTCACTGTAAAAAAAAAAACCTAAACTAAACTTTCTCTAAGCAGCTCTTTAGGAGAGCCACCTAGATTGCACCCTTCTCGTTCGGGCACAAAATCTAACTGGAGTCTGGAGGAGGGTCATAGGGGGAGGAGCCAGTGCACACCACCTGACCTAGTAAAGCTTTACTTTTTTGTGCCCTGTCTCCTGCGGAGCCGCTATTCCCCATGGTCCTTTCAGGAACCCCAGCATCCACTTAGGACGATAGAGAAACAGACTGTTTTCTTCTCTAAAAACCAAGCCTACAGTAATTGACTGAATGGTAATAAATCTATTCTCTAGGCAGAAAAAAAAAACCTTCCGGATAAAAAGGTGACTGATATTATACCCAGCAAAAGCATTTTCAACAATTGGACTGTCCAAAATTGATTATCCAACCAAGGGAAAAACAAGCCAGCCTGCCAAGAGACTGAAGAAGTAGCCTTCATTCAGGAACAGGATAACGATCACTACAAAGTGACCTTGACCACAATAACCTCTGTAAACTCACAGGGCAGTAGATGTCCAGGGATACCAGGAAATTCCTTGCCTGAAACCTGAACGCAAATATTTTTTCTTGATCTTTGATTTTTTTCTTGGATCTTGGTGTACTTTGAGACTTCAGATTGGAAATGGGTCAACATTTGGTTTTTGAACTACGTAAAAATTGCAATAGAAACCTGTCTTCTTGAGCCACTGGAAAAGGAATCATGGCTTGAAGAGTACATCTAGTCCAGACATTTTATTCATTTATTTATAATTTCTTATATAGCGCAGACAATTCCATTGCACTTTACAACTGGAAACAATGATAGAGCAAAACTGGGTAATATCAGACAGTAAAAGAGGTAGGAGGGACCTGCTCGCAAGCTTACAATCTATAGGGAAATAATAAGAATTTACTTACCGATAATTCTATTTCTCGTAGTCCGTAGTGGATGCTGGGAACTCCGTAAGGACCATGGGGAATAGCGGCTCCGCAGGAGACTGGGCACAAAAGTAAAGCTTTAGGACTACCTGGTGTGCACTGGCTCCTCCCCCCATGACCCTCCTCCAAGCCTCAGTTAGGAT
Source organism: Pseudophryne corroboree (assembly GCF_028390025.1). Lineage (NCBI taxonomy): Eukaryota > Metazoa > Chordata > Amphibia > Anura > Myobatrachidae > Pseudophryne > Pseudophryne corroboree. The sequence continues at coordinate 312,103,969 of NC_086444.1, read as the reverse complement.
ACTGTGCCCGGACGAGCGTACACAATAAGGAAGGATTTTGAATCCCGGGTAAGACTCATACCAGCCACACCAATCACACCGTACAACCTGTGATCTGAACCCAGTTAACAGCATGATAACAGAGGAGCCTCTGAAAAGATGGCTCAACAATAATAACCCGATTTTTGTAACAATAACTATGTACAAGTATTGCAGACAATCCGCACTTGGGATGGGCGCTCAGCATCCACTACGGACTACGAGAAAAAGAATTATCGGTAAGTAAATTCTTATTTTCTCTGACGTCCTAGTGGATGCTGGGAACTCCGTAAGGACCATGGGGATTATACCAAAGCTCCCAAACGGGCGGGAGAGTGCGGATGACTCTGCAGCACCGAATGAGAGAACTCCAGGTACCTCCTCAGCCAGGGTATCAAATTTGTAGAATTTAGCAAACGTGTTTGCCCCTGACCAAGTAGCTGCTCGGCAAAGTTGTAAAGCCGAGACCCCCTCGGGCAGCCGCCCAAGATGAGCCCACCTTCCTTGTGGAATGGGCTTTTACAGATTTTGGCTGTGGCAGGCCTGCCACAGAATGTGCAAGCTGAATTGTACTACAAATCCAACGAGCAATAGTCTGCTTAGAAGCAGGAGCACCCAGCTTGTTGGGTGCATACAGGATAAACAGCGAGTCAGATTTTCTGACTCAAGCCGTCCTGGAAACATATTTTCAGGGCCCTGACTACGTCCAGCAACTTGGAGTCCTCCAAGTCCCTAGTAGCCGCAGGTACCACAATAGGCTGGTTCAAGTGAAACGCTGAAACCACCTTAGGGAGAAATTGAGGACGAGTCCTCAATTCTGCCCTGTCCGTATGAAAAATTAGGTAAGGGCTTTTATAGGATAAAGCCGCCAATTCTGAGACACGCCTGGCTGAAGCCAGGGCCAACAGCATTACCACTTTCCATGTGAGATATTTTAAGTCCACAGTGGTGAGTGGTTCAAACCAATGTGATTTTAGGAACCCCAAAACTACATTGAGATCCCAAGGTGCCACTGGAGGCACAAAAGGAGGCTGTATATGCAGTACCCCTTTGACAAACGTCTGAACTTCAGGAACTGAAGCCAGTTCTTTCTAGAAGAAAATCGACAGGGCCGAAATTTGAACCTTAATGGACCCTAATTTTAGGCCCATAGACAGTCCTGTTTGCAGGAAATGCAGGAAACGACCCAGTTGAAATTCCTCTGTAGGGGCCTTCCTGGCCTCGCACCACGCAACATATTTACGCCAAATATGGTGATAATGCTGTACGGTTACATCCTTCCTGGCTTTGATCAGGGTAGGGATGACTTCATCCGGAATGCCTTTTTCCTTCAGGATGCGGCGTTCAACCGCCATGCCGTCAAACGCAGCCGCGGTAAGTCTTGGAACAGACAGGGTCCCTGCTGGAGCAGGTCCTTTCTTAGAGGTAGAGGCCACGGGTCCTCTGTGAGCATCTCTTGAAGTTCCGGGTACCACGTCCTTCTTGGCCAATCCGGAGCCACGAGTATAGTCCTTACTCCTCTCCTTCTTATGATTCTCAGTACCTTGGGTATGAGAGGCAGAGGAGGGAACACATACACTGACTGGTACACCCACGGTGTTACCAGAGCGTCCACAGCTATTGCCTGAGGGTCCCTTGACCTGGCGCAATACCCGTCTAGTTTTTTGTTGAGGCGGGACGCCATCATGTCCACCTTTGGTTTTTCCCAACGGTTCACAATCATGTGGAAGACTTCTGGGTGAAGTCCCCACTCTCCCGGGTGGAGGTCGTGTCTGCTGAGGAAGTCTGCTTCCCAGTTGTCCACTCCCGGAATGAACACTGCTGACAGTGCTATCACATGATTTTCCGCCCAGCGAAGAATCCTTGCAACTTCTGTCATTGCCCTCCTGCTTCTTGTGCCGCCCTGTCTGTTTACGTGGGCGACTGCCGTGATGTTGTCTGACTGGATCAGCACCGGCTGACCTTGAAGCAGAGGTCTTGCTAGGCTTAGAGCATTGTAGATGGCACTTCGCTCCAGGATATTTATGTGAAGTGATGTCTCCAGGCTTGACCACAAGCCCTGGAAATTTATTCCCTGTGTGACTGCACCCCAGCCTCTCAGGCTGGCATCCGTGGTCACCAGGACCCAGTCCTGAATGCCGAATCTGCGGTCCTCTAGAAGATGAGCACTCTGCAACCACCACAGGAGAGACACCCTTGTCCTTGGTGACAAGATTATCCGCTGATGCATCTGAAGATGCGACCCGGACCATTTGTCTAGCAGATCCCACTGGAAAGTTCTTGCGTGGAATCTGCCGAATGGGATTGCTTCGTAAGAAGCCACCATCTTTCCCAGGACCCTTGTGCATTGATGCACTGAGACTTGGCCTGGTTTTAGGAGATTTCTGACTAGTTCGGATAACTCCCTGGCTTTCTCCTCCGGGAGAAACACTTTTCTGGACTGTGTCCAGGATCATCCCTAGGAATAGAAGTCGTGTCGTCGGGATCAGCTGCGATTTTGGAATATTGAGAATCCAACCGTGCTGGCGCAGCACTATCTGAGATAGTGCTACTCCGACTTCCAACTGTTCCCTGGATCTTGCCCTTATCAGGAGATCGTCCAAGTAAGGGATAACTAAAACTCCCTTCCTTCGAAGGAGTATCATCATTTCGGCCATTACCTTGGTAAAGACCCGGGGTGCCGTGGACAATCCAAACGGCAGCGTCTGAAACTGATAGTGACAGTTCTGTACCACAAACCTGAGGTACCCTTGGTGAGAAGGGTAAATTGGGACATGTAGGTAAGCATCTTTGATGTCCAGAGACACCATATAGTCCCCTTCTTCCAGGTTTGCAATCACTGCTCTGAGTGACTCCATCTTGAATTTGAACCTTTGTATGTAAGTGTTCAAGGATTTCAGATTTAAAATAAGTCTCACCGAGCCGTCCGGCTTCGGTACCACAAACAGCGTGGAATAATACCCCTTTCCCTGTTGTAGGAGGGGTACCTTGATTATCACCTGCTGGGAATACAGCTTGTGAATGGCTTCTGCTGCAGCCTTTTTCCTCTCCCTCTGCCACGGGGCAGAAATGAGGAGTCTTTTGCCCGCTTGCCCTTATGGGGCCTAAAGGACTGCGCCTGATAATACGGCGTCTTCTTATGTTGAGAGGCTACCTGGGGTAAAAATGTGGATTTCCCAGCCGTTGCCGTGGCCACCAGGTCTGTTAGACCTACCCCAAATAACTCCTCCCTTTTATAAGGCAATACTTCCATATGCCTTTTGGAATAAGCATCACCTGACCACTGTCTTGTCCATAACCCTCTTCTGGCAGAAATGGACAGCGCACTTACTCTTGATGCCAGTCGGCAAATATCCCTCTGTGCATCACGCATATATAGAAATGCATCTTTTAAATGCTCTATAGTCAGTAATATACTGTCCCTATCTAGGGTATCAATATTGTCAGTCAGGGAATCCGACCAAGCCACCCCAGCACTGCACATCCAGGCTGAGGCGATTGCTGGTCGCAGTATCACACCCGTGTGAGAGTATATACATTTTTAGGATATTTTCCTGCTTTCTTTCAGCAGGTTCCTTAAGGGCGTCCGTATCCAGGGACGGTAGTGCCACCTGTTTAGACAAGCGTGTGAGCGCTTTATCCACCCTAGGGGGTGTTTCCCAACGTGCCCTATCCTCTGGCGGGAAGGGGTATGATGCTAATAACTTTAGGAATTAACAGTTTTTATCGGGGGAAACCCACGCATCATCACACACTTTATTTAATTCCTCAGATGCAGGAAAAACTACAGGCAGTTTTTTCTCACCCAACATAATACCCTTTTTAGTGGTACTGGTATTATCAGAAATATGTAAAACATTTTCTATAGCCTCAATCATGTAACGAGTGGCCCTACTGGAAGTCACATTCGTCTCTTAATCGTCGACACTGGAGTCAGTATCCGTGTCGGCGTCTGTATCTGCCATCTGAGGTAACGGGCGTTTTAGAGCCCCTGACGGCTTTTGAGACACCTGGACAGGCACAGGCTGAGTAGCCGGCTGTCTCATGTCATCAATCTTTTGTAAAGAGCTGACACTGTCACGTAATTCCTTCCATAAGCTCAGCCACTCAGGTGTCGACTCCCTAGGGGGTGACATCTCCATTAAAGGCAATTGCTCCGCCTCCACACCATTTTCCTCCTCATACATGGCGACACAATCGTACCGACACACAGCACACACACAGGGAATGCTCTGATAGAGGACAGGACCCCACTAGCCCTTTGGGGAGACAGAGGGAGAGTATGCCAGCACACACCAGAGCTATATATATATATATATATATATATATATATATATATATATATATATATATATATATATATATATATACACACACACACACACACACACACACACATATATATATATATATATATATATATATATATATATATATACATACATACATACATACATACATACATACATACAGGGATAACCTTATAGAAGTGTTTTTCCCCTTATAGCTGCTGTTTTATTAATACTGCGCCTAATTAGTGCCCCCCTCTCTTTTTTAACCCCTTTCTGTAGTGTAGTAACTGCAGGGGAGAGCCAGGGAGCTTCCCTCCAACAGAGCTGTGAGAGAAAATGGCGCCAGTGTGCTGAGGAGATAGGCTCCGCCCCTTTTTCGCTGACTTTTCTCCCGCATTTTTATGGATTCTGGCAGGGGTTAAAATACATCCATATAGCCCTGGGGGTTATATGTGATGTATGTTTGCCAGCCAAGGTGTTTTTATTGCTGCTCAGGGCGCCCCCCCCCCCAGCGCCCTGCACCCTCAGTGACTGCAGTGTGAGGTGTGTATGAGGAGCAATGGCGCACAGCTGCAGTGCTGTGCGCTACCTTGGTGAAGACTGATGTCTTCTGCCGCCGATTTTTCCGGACCTCTTCTTGCTTCTGGCTCTGTAAGGGGGCCGGCGGCGCGGCTCTGGGACCGAGCTCCGAGGCTGGGCCTGTGTTCGGTCCCTCTGGAGCTAATGGTGTCCAGTAGCCTAAGAAGCCCAATCCACTCTGCACGCAGGTGAGTTCGCTTCTTCTCCCCTTAGTCCCTCGATGCAGTGAGCCTGTTGCCAGCAGGTCTCACTGAAAATAAAAAACCTAAAACAAAACTTTTATTAAGAAGCTCAGGAGAGCCCCTAGTGTGCTGTGCACCCTTCTCGGCCGGGCACAAAAATCTAACTGAGGCTTGGAGGAGGGTCATGGGGGGAGGAGCCAGTGCACACCAGGTAGTCCTAAAGCTTTACTTTTGTGCCCAGTCTCCTGCGGAGCCGCTATTCCCCATGGTCCTTACGGAGTTCCCAGCATCCACTAGGACGTCAGAGAAAGGCATTTTTCGGTAAGATATGGGCAGTCCTGTGGAGTTATACCTCACAGGTACTTAGGTCTATTCTCTATATCAAGGATACAATGTTCGAAACCCAGGCATATAAGCACCAGGAGAGGGAGGAGACTTCAATATGATGTCCCGTCGCAAGAAAACCATATTTACTGGCTACTCCAGTCTATGATACATGGTGAGAGCAGCAGCATCTGAAAACAGCAGCACCCAGGAAACCCAGACACTAGCATGTGTCAGCTGAGGTCCCTGTGGAGAAAGCACCACGGTGCAGACACACTACAAAGCAAGAACTGACACTAAGGTGAGCTCAGTCTGCCCTCAGTATCAAAAAACAATGAAAGATCTCCCAGGATGAAAGCAGCCAGAAGCAAAAACACCCGGCTCCCATTGGCACAAAAGCCGGACGGACACTACTCAAATTTCAGTGGTCACATCAGGATACAGACCTCCAATCACCAACGAATGCTAAGATCCAGTGCATAAATTATAGGATACGTACAGCGCTCATTACAATGCACTCATATTTACAAGATGAAAGCTACTCGATTGGCTAGAGTAGTCACATGAAGCAGAAGCATTACACTGACAGGATCCCAGGCCCGTGAATAAGGAAGTACTAGCAAGTCTCTCAATGCATGTATATCTTCTATGGTAGAAACGCGTGATTCGCAGGCGAGTTCACGATATGTGTTTTTGCACATTAATAAAGCCCTGTGGGTCAGTATAATCAGGAATGCATGTAAAAAAGTTCAAACGAAACACCTGTCGGCGATATGGCAGCAACTCTATCCGAAACTTTAGATATGTGAAATTGTATTTGTAGTTGTCAGTAGGAGGTGTGAATAATATGAACAGGTTAGCCGAGCAGCAACCTTAGAGATGCAACAGAGCTATGGGCCCAATTCAGACTGGATCACTGCAGCGATCACAGTCTGAAGCCCTTGCTGGAGTGCGCACACGCACCCCGGGAGCTCAGTGAGATGCTAACAGCATCTCTGGGCTGCGATCGCCTCTGCGCGGTCGTGGTGCGTCACATGTAATCGCTGCGACCCCGGAGCTGCAGTGGTAGGGGGCTACAGCCGTGTGCAAAATTAGCAATTTGATACCTACCAGTAATTCCTTTTCTCATAGTCGTAGTGGATACTGGGAAGTAGTTTAGTGCCATAGGGTATAGATCGGGTCCACTGGAGTCTGGCACTTTAAGAAATCAATTTGTGTGCTGGCTCCTCCCCTCTATGCCCCTCCTAGCAGACTCAGTCTAGGAAACTGTGCCCGAGGAGACGGACATACTTTGAGAGAAGGATATAAAACAAACAAAAAAGCGGTAAAAAAATTAAAAAAAATAAAAACCAAAGAACCAAAAACACACAACAATAAGATAGCATAGCTAACCAGAACATAGGAGAGCAACGCTAACTAGATCAAGGATAGCAATGCTAACCGAACAAGGAACAGGGACAGCAACAGCAGACCCAACCAATTACACTTACAACCACATAAGCAGGAATTCGAAGCACAGAGGCGGGCGCCCAGTATCCACTACGGACTACAAGAAAAGGAATTACCAGTAGGTATCAAATTCCTATTTTCTGTAAAATGTTCAAATGGATACTGGGTAGTACTTTAGTACCATGGGAAAGTCCCAAACCTCCCAGAATGGGTGGGAGAGTGCCAAGACCCCTGCAAAACCACCTGACCAAACTGAAGGTCATCTCTGGCCAAGGTATCGAACCTGTAGAACTTTACGAACCAGACCAAGTAGCTGCACAGCACAACTGTAAGGCCGAGACACCCCGGGCAGCCGCCCAGGAAGTACCCACTGACCTAGTGGAGTGGGCATGGACAGAACTCAGCAGTGGCAATGCGGCCGAAGAATATGCTTGCCAAATGGGCAGCCTGAGCCAAAACGCAATGGACTGCATAGAAGCAGGACGACCAATTTGGTAGCGGCATAAAGGACAAAAAGCTAGTCAGACTTCCTGTGAAGAGCTGTCCTCTTGAAACAAATCCTCAAAGCCCTCACAACGTCCAAGGACTTTGTTGCAACAGATGTGTCAGACCGTACCGGAACCACTATCGGTTGATTTATGTGAAAAACAGATACCACTTTCGGCAAAAACTGTGGGCAAGTCCTGAGCTCAGCCCTATCCTCGTGAAATATCAAATACGGGCTCCTACAGGATAGGGCCCCCAATTCTGACAAACGCTGTACAGAGGCCAAAGCCAGCAACGTGACAGTTTTCCACATTAGATATATTTCAAGTCCACCCTGTGTAAGGGTACAAACCAGTCCAACTGTAGGAAAGGAAGGACCACATTGTCCCTACCACGGCTCTGTGGGATCTCAAAGGGTGGCTGAATGTGAAGAACACCCTTTAGGAAGGTCTGAACCTCTGGAAATACTGCAAGTTGTTTCTGGAAGAAGATAGAGAGATGAAATCTGAACTTTGAGTGAGCCTAACCGTAGGCCCTTATCCACACCTGCTTGCAGGAGAAGCAGAAAGCGGCCTAGTCCAAAGTCCACAGGAGGATATTTTCTATCCTCGCACCACGAGAAATATTTCTTCCAGATACGGTGGTAATGTTTAAACGTGACCGCCTTACGGGCCTGGACCATAGTGGAAACCACCTTGGATGGGAGACACCTTCTGGTTAAGATCTCCCTTTCAACTTCCAAGCCGTTAAACGTAGCCACAGTAAGTCTGAATAGACAAACAGTCCTTGTTGAAGAAGGTCCTTGAGTAGCAGCAGGGGCCAGGGATCCTCCAGGGACATGGTCAAAAGATCGGCGTACCAGGCCCGTCGGGGCCAATCAGAATTGCCTGAACGCTTTCCCTTTTGAGTCTTTTTAGAACTTGTGGAATACAAGAGGGATTGGGAGGAAACCGGTACATCAACTGGTAGTTCCACGGCGCCATCAGGGTGTCCACTGCTGCAGCCTGCGGATCCCTCGTTCTGGAACAGTGACGAAGCTTCTTCTTGAGACGAGAAGCCATCAGGTCCATCTGCGGACAGCCCCACCTGTGAATCGGTTGTTGAAACACCAGAGGATGAAGGCCCCATTCCCCCGGATGGAGGTCGTGCCTGCTGAAGAGTCCACTTCCCAGTTGTCCACTCCTGGAATGAAGATGGTTCTTGTGTTGGCTTCTGCCCAGAGGAGTATCCTTGACACCTCTCATTTCTCCAGCAGGGTCCACAGGATAACAATGGGATATGATGGAGCGACAGCGGATTGGCACCAAACGATCACAAGCTTTCAGTCCTCCCAGGATGCAACGGGCTCATCCATATATCCCCGCCCACTGGCTCAGGCAAACCAGTTTGTTTATTGCGGCAGGAGTCGGACCATGGTCACAGGGCTGCGGTGTTTGGCAGCCCTAAGTTTTCTTATTTTATTTTTATAGTCTTACTACGGTATCTGAGTGATCTTTCCTAACAGCGTCTTACACGCATATTGGAAAAAGTCGCTCCAACAACTCTCCGTCGGGTCGCAACAACGCTTACCCACGGTACAAGTGCTGTCTCAACGGGCGTCTGTGTCGGATATAACTAGCAGGTCCAGCAGACGTTACCAGGCTGTGGCCAGAGCACGGGGAGAAGGTAAGGCATCGGTTCCACTTGCCTTAGCGTTCATAAGGCACCAGGAATAGTATGAGGCTGCGATCCCTAGGGTTGATGTCAGCATGGGGATTTAGACGCTCTCCTGGTCGCCCCTCCCCCCAGTTCATGACCAGCTTCCGCCGGTCTCCTGCCATGAACGGATTGCCTCACTTCCATCTCAGACGCTACCACGAGGGGTCTCAGTCGCAGCATAGGCCGCTGCGTCTGTGCACACTAAGCGCTACCGTGAGGAAACCGGGTCGCAGTACAGGCGTCTGTATGACCGGTGCGTCTGCAGGCACAGTGCGTTTGTGTTCACTAAAAAGTTCCCGGCGCGGCAGTGTACTAGTAGCGTCTGGATCCACTCAGCGTTCGCTAACGTTTACCTTCCAGTAAAAAGTAAAAAGGTCATTAGCCTGGTGGCTGCAGACATCCCATCTAGACAAGGGGAGACCCTTTTGGATATTAGATTGGGTGGTCCTGACAACAGATGCCAGTCTTCAGTGCTGGGGAGCAGTGTCCGGAAAATTATGGTTCCAAGGACAGTGGACCACAGAAGAAAGTTGCCTGCCAATAAACCTGTTGCAACTTTGGCCCATATACATGGCACTGATTCAGGCAAAGGACACTCTGCAAGGAAAACCAGTCCATATCCGCTCGGACAATGCAACGGCAGTAGCGTACCTCAAATCAGGGAGGAACGCGCTGCCAAAAAGCAAAGGAGGTGGTAAGTCACATACTAAAGTGGGCAGAACTCCATCTACCAGCATTGTCCGCAGTGTTCGTTCCAGGAGTCCTAAACTGGGAAGCGGACTTTCTCAGTCGGCATGCCATTCAAGCAAGCGAATGGGCTCTACACCCAGAAGTATTTCAGACTCTAGCAGACAAGTGGGGTTGCCAAAAGTAGATTTCATGGCGTCCCGATGGAACAACAAAGTACCGGCATACGGGTCAAAAACAAAAGGATTTGTGAACGCACTGTCAGTGAAATGGGACTTTCATCTGGCATATCTGTTTCCTCCGATCTCCCGGTTACCCAGGGTGGTGAGGAAAATGAAGCAAGCAAAGGGTGCCATGATTCTAATAGCTCCGGCTTGGCCCAGAAGGCATTGGTGCATAGATCTGCAGAGGATGTCGATGGAAGCTCCAATTCTGCTCCCTCAACATCCAGATCTACTGATGCAGGGTCCTTGTTATCACAGGCATCTGGATCGACTGTCTTTGACTGTGTGGCTATTGAAACCTCTATCCTGAAGTCGAGAGGTTTTTCACAACAGGTAATTCAAACTATGCTCAGAGCAAGGAAACCCTCCTCAGCTTGCATTTATCACCAAATATGGCAAGTCTATATTCATTGGTGCAGTGAAAGAAGTATGGATCCAAAATCTTTCAGAGTATCCAGAATCTTAGATTTCCTTCAGGAAGGAATGGATAAGGGTTTGAAGGTGGCCTCCTTGAGAGTACAAGTATCAGCATTGACTGTACGGTCCCAAAAGAAAATTGCTAATTTACAGGATGTGCGTACTTTTTTCCAGGGGATGCTGCGCATTCAAACGCCTTTTGTCTCTCCTGCAGTGCCTTGGGATTTAAATCTGCTTCTCAAAGCTCTTCAAGTTGCTCCATTTGAACAACTTAATAAAGTGGATCTTAAATGGTTGACAGCGAAAGTTTTCTTGCTACGGACTATAGCAACAGCTAGAAGAGTATCAGATTTAGGAGAGCTGTCATGTAAATCTCCTTTTCTGATTTTTTATCCAGATAAAACAGTTCTCAGAACTAGGTCTGGTTATCTTCCTAAGGTGGTATCCAAGTTTCACCTTAACTAAGAAATTGTGGTCCCGGCTTTTCAGGTATCGGGACTTTCTGCGGGAGAAGTGTCGCTGGACGTAGTCCGGGCATTAAGAATCTACGTGAAACGTACCAGTGCCATCAGAAAAAAAAAAATAAATTCTCTCTTCATTCTCTACGGATTTCACAAGAGGGGATGGCCTGCTACTGAACAGACGCTAGCAAGATGGCTTCGAATGACTATTTCAGAAGCATATTCAAGCTAATCTCCCTGTTCCAGCTAACGTCTCTGTTCACTCTACACGTAAGGTAGGTCCTTCATGGGCAGCACAACATGGCGCTTCAGCAGAACAGATATGTAAGGCAGCCATATGGTCTTCCATTAACACATTCATGCCTTGGATACTTTTGCCTTTCATGACGCTGAATGCTGGCGTAAGGTTCTCCTGTCCAATCAGGAGCATCCCCACCACTAAAATTTGCTTTGGGATGTCCCATTGTTATCCTGTGGATAACCTGTGCACCCTGCCGGAGAAATATACGTTATGGTAAGAACTTACCGTTGATAACAGTATTTCTCCTATGTCCACAGGGATCCCACCCTGACGCACCTGATTTGAGAATCTTTATACTCACTAAGCTCGCCTGCGATCACCTCCGACATGAGATCGTTCTAGTGTATGGGGCCCTTGTTCGCAGCATCTTGGATATGCTGCAGCAGTGTAATGATCCCATCCTGAAGCAGAGTCTCAAACCCTTGTATTATATTATTGGACCATGTAACAATGGCTAGTGTTCACTCTAGGCTGTTTTAGCAGGGCGCCATGCCCTGCACGATTTTTTAAAGTCAAAATCCGCCCTGCCCCTTTTGCGGGGCCCTGCTAGAACAGCCGCCCGCTTCCTGCCCTCCCAGCGTGTAAAGATGTCGCGCGCATGCGCACGGCATCCATTCATGCTATGGGATGGAGCTGGGGGAAGCCCAGCACCGACGGAGGTGCTGGGCACGCCACCAACAGTGACGTCGACGGCCACAGACGCCCCCTATAGCAACATCTGTAGGCCGCACCGCCCACTAAAATGCCCCCTAATTTACATGGACGCGCGTGCCAATATGCCCCCGGAGTCTGGCGCCCTGCCCCATATTAATTCTAGATGGAACACTAAATGGCTCTGGATATCCAGCACCAAGCAATAGCGGGGCGTTGAGCTACACCCACTGCAGTATACAATGGTTTGATTGTAGTCTCAATTCTGCAATCAGCTGGGTCCTTGAGAGATATAGCCCCAGGTACAGGCAGTACTATTTTTCGTGACGGCCTGGACACTGA
>NC_086444.1:310049414-310069345 GCF_028390025.1 Pseudophryne corroboree | reverse complement strand
ACGACTCACATTCAGTCAGGGTCGGATCTAGACTTTTCTTTTAGGGGGGGCGGTTTACGGTTTAATCTTGACCCCTCCCCTCTCCAGTCCCGACTCCTCCCCTCTCTCGTCTTGACTCCACCCCTCTCATCTTGACCCCTCCCATCTTGACTCCTCCCCTCTCCCGTCCAAATTCATCCATCACACAAATAGGTATAATTGCAGGTAAAGGATTTGTTAGTGGATGTTAGGTATAATAATCACTTCTACAACACATCAAAGCAAAGTTGCCCAATATGACATCTATCCAAATCCCTCCTTATGTTCATCATAATGTATGACACGTCATGTACAATTGTGATACCTACAGTATAAAAAGTTATAATCCCCTAATATTGGGGTATAGCAAAAGAAAATTAAATATAAACAAAATGTCTGGAGTAATTATTTGCAGCTATTTCTCATCTTAATATGAGGTACTGATATAGAGACAGTCAATCATCAAGGTTTATATGTCAACGTCGTTATGAAATACAGTATTATCATAAACCTTGATGATTGACTGAATCTATATAAGCGCATTATATTAAAATGAGAAACAGTAACAATGTGATAATACCTATAATTCCTTTCTTTGGGATACTAGCAACTTTTATGGATACAAATGGTAACAACTGGCATTTTATGTGTTACTGAACCAGGAAGGGAAGACACATTATAATACCCTGTTATATTATTATAATAAGGGGAACTGCTGAATAGTACCAAGGGGATTTTAGGCACAGAGTCTTGGGGGGTTAGACCAATTATTTGATAATCCCACACAGTACTCAACACTTGCCAACCCTAATAGATGAATTCCACATTTGTAATTGTCCAATAATGGAGTTTGAGACTAACCAGGATTAAGTGAGAGTACGTAATACTCGCAGGAGTTCACCTGTAGATTAAAATCCCTTTTGCATCTATGTGCCACATAGGTTTGGGAAATCCCCCCACCACCCTTTTTTTTCCAGAAAAATGTTGCAAGTATACCATAGTTATCTGATTGATACAATTAATTTAAGGAATTATAGGTATTATCACATTGTTGTATAGAATTTAGCCAGTGCTACTGCATATGTAGGTTGTTCATAAATATACCACTTCAGATACAGCAGATGTCATACTTCTTATTAGGCTCATTCAGCTATCTCCAATGAAAGGGATAAGCAAATATAGTGAAGTACTGTTTAATAATTGTAAATTTCAGCCAAACCTGAGCCTGCACCAGTGGGAGAACCCAGGACTTGCACTGTTTCAAGTGCATTCTGAACTGCTTAAATAACAGTTCATGTCTAGCTGGAATTGTCAAAATTTGGCCACTTGGAAATACATGTGATCTGTGTGGAGTTTATATGTTTTCGTTTTTCTCATATTAAATCTTACAATTATTAAACAGTGTTTCACTATAATTGCTTATCTCTTACATTTTGGGTATATCTGAATGAGCCTAATAAGAAGTATACTGTGAGATATGACATCTGCTGTATCTGAAGTGGTATATTTATGAATGACCTACATACTGTATGCAGTAGCGCTGGATAACTTCTATTCAACCTTTTTTGGCACATATTTGGTGAAGATGTGAGGATACCTTTAAGTAAAATATTGAGCTCACCGAGCTGCTTTTTTTCTGCTTGTGCGCACTGCTAGGATTGTCTATTTTATAAATCTATTATCAGATTGTTAATGTTTCTCATGTTAATATGAGGTGCTGATATAGAATAAGTCAATCATAATTAATCCAGGCATTCTGCTTTAATTTAATATTTTTTTGTTATACCCCAATATTAGGGAATTACAACTTTGTATACTGTAGGTATCACAACTGTACATGACGTGTCATAAATTATGATGAACATATAGATGGTATAATAGAGGGCCATCAAAATACGGCATTTGTGGCAACAGTAGTGACAAGACATTTGGCATAATTCAAACTTGATCGTAGCCGTGCAGCTACGATCAGTTACTCAGACATGCGGGGGGGGGGGGGGGGGACCCAGCACAAGGCTAGTCCGCCCCGCATGTCTGACTCCCCACCGTACAAGTTCAAAACCATCGCACAGCGGCAATGCTTTTGTACTTGATGAGTAGCTCCCTACCAGCGCAGCTCCTGGGCACAGGCAGGGAGCTACTGGTCACTGACCGGGTCACAGCGGCTGCGTGTGACGTCACGCAGCAGCCTGCCCCCCGCACGGTCCGGGCACACCTGCGTTGCCTGGACCGCACCCCTAAAAAGGCAGCAAAACGCCACCGGCCCGCACCCTCCTGCCCAGCGTCCGCCTCTGCCTGGCAGGGCTGAGATGGCCGTCGGCTGTCTGCCATGCACCAGCGTATATGTGCAGTTCAAACCTGAACGGCTGCTGTGAGAAAATGCACAGCAGCCGATCAGGTCTGAATTAGGCCCCTTGTCTGTAATGACATCAGTTATAAGAGAGTGAGGCTCCCGAGGACGCACCATATCAAGCAATTGAAATATTTCTAGGGATTTGGATAGATGTTATATTGGGAGACTTTGATTTGATGTGTTGTAGAAGTGATTATTATACCAAACACCCACTAACAAATCCTTTACCTGCTTATCTTGCAATATATCCCTACCAGCTATTAGGGTGCCATTTATAATCAAGGGATCTCTCCCACTGATATATAAACTGATGCACATTATAGGACCAATGCTATACAGGAACTTGAAGACGTTAATACTCATTTGTGAGGCTATAGTGAGGGCACCTTGTAGGGGAATTACACGGTGAGGACAATTCCGAGTTGATACCTTGTAGAAGGAGTATGGTGTTATGAGAAAGTAACCAAATAGAGGACAGATTAGCATACACCATATTTCTTGTATAGCATTTTTATGCACATTTTCTGTACTTTTACACGCATCTCTCTATTATTTTAGTATTTCACTGACAGGACATGATATGTAATGTTTAATATTATGAAATACAAGGAATATTTTAAAACCTATAAGTGCATCTACTACAGACATCCTCTGTTCTACTGTATCGCACATATGTGAGACTCAACCTGTAATACCCTGCCTAGGGAATATGGCAAGAAGATCTCTTACTGGCTGGTTCCTCTGCAACAGGCTGGTAAGATGGTCCCTTTTCCACAGGCTGGTCAATGGCACAGATTGGCAGGAAAGTCCCTCTGGCTGGTCTCTGGGTGCAGGAATGCAGCATGCTCTCAGTGTGGAAAAAAGTAAACACACTATAGTATACTGTTTGTATTAGCCCACTAGCCTGTCTTATAAGTGAAGCCACGCCCCCAACACACAGCCACACTTCCTGGATCTGTTATCAGCAAGGAGACGCTGGGGAGATGAAAGCAGTCTCAATCAACAAACTATGTTGATTGATTAACTGCCGTGCAGGCCAAAAGGGTGAGTGAGGAGGAAGGGGCACCCGCTGTGAGCTGCTGCGACTCACACCACTGACTATAGCTGACTGACTATAGCTGACGGCCAGCTGAGATAGGAAGGGGTTAAGGAGCAGGACTTCACAGACAGATTGTCTGTAGGCAGAAGTGTGCTAGGGGGGGCGATCGCCCCCACCGCCCCCCTCTGTATCCGTGCCTGCATACAGTATGTTTCAGCATATCTGCCCCCCTTCTAGCTAAAGTGTATGCCATGTCTCCTCCCCCCTTCCCTCCTAGCTAAAGTGTCTATGTGCCATGTCTCCCCCCTCCCCTCCTAGCTAAAGTGTCTGTGTGCCATGTCTCCCCCCCTCCCTTCCTAGCTAAAATGTCTGTCTGCCATGTCTCCCCCCCTCCCCTCCTAGCTAAAGTGTCTGTTGCCATGTCTCCCCCCTCCCCTCCTAGCTAAAGTGTCTGTGTGCCATGTCTCTCCCCTCCCTTCCTAGCTAATGTGTCTGTGTGCCATACCACCCCCCTCTTCTCCTAGCTAAAGTGTAAGCCATGTCCCCCCTCCTAGCTTAATTGTGTGTGTGTGCCACGTCTCCCCCCCTCTCCTCCTAGCTAAAGTGCCTGTGTGCCAGGGACGTGCAGTCAGGGGAGGCAGTGTCTCCTCTGTGATTAAATAGTAAAATAAAAATAATAATTATAATAATAATAATAATACAAAGAAGATATCTTCTTGATGTAATGCAATTTTTTTTTTGTTAAATGACTTTGGGTGGCACTGATAGCAGTGCCTCCCATACATAATAGGAACAGGGACAGTGCGGGGGCGGAGCCTAGCATTGGGCTGTAAAAGCCCATTGAAAAACATAGGGAAAGCGGCACTGAAAAAAGTGCCTCGCTGACAGGGACACCACCCCTGTGTCAGCGAGGCACCTGTGATTGGACATCGGATCCAGCACTGCTATATATGTGCGTGCAGTGTGTGTATGTGTATGGTGTGTTGTGCAGTGGCGGATCTAGACTTAACTTTTGGGGGGGTGGGGTGGTTTAAGAATGATGACACATATATAGCACACCGTGCGCACACATACTGTACATAGCTCACCATACACATTGCGCACACATAAAGTATACCATACATATTGCATGCACATACATAGCACACCATATACACAGTGTATACACATAGCACACCATACACACATACACATTGCACAATGCACATATATAGTGCACCATATACACATTGCATACACACACATAGCACACCATACACATTGCATGCACATACATAGCACTACATACATACATACATACATACATACATACGTAGCATACCATACACATTGCATGCACATACATAGCACACCATATACACATACATATTGTATACACACACGTAGCACATCTTACCATCCAAAATTCTTCATCCCCAAGTCAGGACTCTTGTTCGCGCTGGAGGTGCCCGCACCTGAAAAGGGGGTGTGCCTCAGGAAAAGCCCCCATTTATGTCACTATGGCAGCATGCCCCGTGCTCTGCGCTCTGTGAGCTGCTGACCATGTCCCTAGCCCCTCTTTCACAGTGAGTGGATGCTGTGCGCAATCATCTATTCACTGCTACTTTGCCAAGCAAACAACTGAAAGGTGGTCTCCTAACTGCCCCCCCCCCCCCCTCCCTCCCCCCCCCACCACCACCACGGGTGGAACAGCAGGACAGTCCCAGAAGAACATGACTGTCCTGTCAAAGTTGGAACAGTTGGAAGCTATGTTACACACGTAGCACACCATATACACATACACATTGCACACACATACTGTATACAGTATACAGATGTAGCCATACTCATCTTACTGCAATGCGACATGCTGCATTGCGTGCCAGGCTGTGACTATTCGTAGCCAGCAAATGCTGAATTAATTCCAGTAGGAATTAATGGAGTGATCACCAGATGTGAATAGCTGCAAGCCGCAAAGATCACACACACATACTGTACACATTGTACACACATACATAGCAAGCCACACATACCACTTTCACTTAAAAACACAAATGCAGGAAAATAAATACAGTCCCCCCCCCCCCCCCCCACTCACACACACGCCGACACCCCCACACGTGTGTGACACAGACCTGCGGCTCTGGTACCAAGTGCTGGGAACACAGTGAGTCACGCAGCAGTAGCTCTCACTCAATGTCCCATGGGAACTGCCTGGGAGGGTGTGCACTCTGCAGCTCCCCCTACATTCAGCCAGCCTCTCAGTGTTGATAAGCGCAGGCAGACAGCTGTCGCGGTATTGACACAGTTGCCTGCGCTCTGTTCTGCTCCATCTCTCTCCTCCACGCCCCCCCAAAAAATACATTGGTGCAGTGCGGCAATGGATCAGCAGCTCAGGGAAATTTTAGGTACTCAGAAACCCCCTCTGCGTGCGTGTGTGGCCCTGTGTACAGTATGTTGTTGCAGTTTGATTAATTATTTATTTATTTATACAGTTTCTTAAATAGCGTAGCAAATTCCATTGCGATTTACAATTGGACACAAAGATAAGACAAAACTGGGTAATAACAAACAGTCATAGAGGTAGGAAGACCCTGCTCGCAAACTTACAATCTATGGTTAATAGCCTTATGTGTAAATAGAAGTATTATATTGATTTTGGTAAAAGAGAAGACAGGTAACCAGTGTAGGGTCTGACAGAGCGGAGTAGCAGATGATGATGGTTTTGCAAAGAAGATCAGCCTCGCAGCTGCACTGAAAATAGAATAGAATTTTTTGTGGATGCTGCATACTGAAAGATTCCACTACAATTGCATTAACTAAATAGTAGTAAGCATTCAGTATTCAGCATAATTAACATGATGACCAGCAGAGCCGGCCCTAACCAATATGATGCCCTAGGCAAGATTTTGGCTGGTGCCCTCTAGCACTGCCGCTAGTTCCGCTTATGAACCTGCACCCCTTTCCCAGCACCATCACCCCTCACCCATAGCAGTCCTCATTTTAATGCTCCTGCCTCCTATATTTTAAATAGGAACAGTGCGCACATTTGGCAAACAGCTCAAAAAGGGGTGTGTACTTGCTGGGAAGGGGCATGGCCACACCATAGTACCCCCAATTCAAATTATGCCACACAGCAGTGCAACTTTATTCACATTTTATCATGCGATAGTGGGCCTAATTCAGATCTGATCGCAGCAGCAAACTTGTTAGCTAATGGGCAAAACCATGTGCAGTGCAGGGGGGGCAGATATAAAATGTGCAGAGAGAGTTAGATTTGGGTGTGGTGTGTTCAAACTGAAATCTAAATTGCAGTGTAAAAATGAAGTAGCCAGTATTTACCCTGCACAGAAACAATATAACCCACCCAAATCTAACTCTGTCTGCACATGTTATATCTGCCCCTACTGCAGTGGTTTAGCCCATTAGCTAACAAATTTGCTGCTGCGATAAGATCTGAATTACCCCCAGTGTCCCTTATTCACATTACATCACACAGCAGTACCACTTTACCTTATATACGTTACTCCTCACAATAGAGCCCCTTATTCACATTACATCACACTGAATTGCTCCTTATTCACATTACACCACAACATATTGCTCTTTATTCACACTAGACTACACAGTAGTGCCCTTTCTATACATTATGCCACACAGTAGAGCACCTTATACACATAATGCCACATATTAGTGATGCATTTATACACATAATACCAGAGTAATGCCCCTTACACATGTCACATATTATTAATGTCCTTATAAACATAATGCGCCTTACACATTATGCCAACCTTTATTAATGCCCTTATACACATAAAGACACACATAATGTCCCTTTCACATATGCCATACAGTATTAGTGCACTTATACACATAATAGCACACATAGTACCCCTTACACCAGGCTTTTTCAACCAGTGTGCCGTGGCACACTAGTGTGCCGCGACCAGTTGCAAGGTGTGCCGCAGAGCCAGAGCAGCTTCCTGTACCTTCAGAGTGAACTGTTGGCCCGGGCTCTTCTTAGAGGATCAGTCGTGCTCCATCCGTGACCTATGCCTTGAAGACGCGGCGGTGTGATATCATAGGTCACGGACGCTGCGTCTCACCAGCCAGCCAGCCCACCCGCCTGTATACACATCTTCCAGTTACTGCCTGCATACACAGCTTTCCTTGCCCACCCACATCCACACCTGCCCGACCGCCCGCTGCTCAGTATTCGCAGCACTCCACAATGAACAACCCCAGCCACTGAGAGACAGGGAGGAGGACAGCTGACCGGTAGGGGCTAATATTTGTTATTTTATTTCTCCTGTGAGGAACAATAGGATTTATGTGGGGAGAATAAGGATTTATGGGGGGAATAATGTGAATAATTCATGTGGGGAGATACATGATTTATGTGGAGCAATGTGATTGTTTTTTTGTGTAGGCCAATGTATGTGTGTTGTTTTCTTTACTGTGAGGGCCAATGTGTGTTTTTTGTTTTTTTCTGTGGGGAATGGATGGTGTGCCTTGGCAATTTTAAAATATAGGCCCTCATTCCGAGTTGATCGGTCGCAAGGCGAATTTAGCAGAGTTACACACGCTAAGCCGCCGCCTACTGGGAGTGTATCTTAGCATCTTAAAATTGCGACCGATGTATTCGCAATATTGCGATCACAAACTACTTAGCAGTTTTAGAGTAGCTCCAGACTTACTCTGCCTGTGCGATCAGTTCAGTGCTTGTCGTTCCTGGTTTGACGTCACAAACACACCCAGCGTTCGCCCAACCACTCCCCCGTTTCTCCAGCCACTCCTGCGTTTTTTCCGGAAACGGTAGCGTTTTCATCCACACGCCCATAAAACGCCGTGTTTCCGCCCAGTAACACCCATTTCCTGTCAATCACATTACGTTCGCCGGAGCGATGAGAAAGCCGTGAGTAAAAATACTTTCTTCATAGCAAAGATACTTGGCGCAGTCGCAGTGCGAATATTGCGCATGCGCACTAAGCGGAATTTCACTGCGATGCGATGAAAAATACAGAGCGAACGACTCGGAATGAGGGCCATAGTTCGGTGTGCCGCGAGTAAAAAAAAGGTTGAAAATCACTGCCTTACACATATGCCACACATTATTAATGCATTTATACACATGATACAAATAATGCCCCTTACACTTATGCCGAACACTACTGCACAGCCAATACACTCGCACACACCAATCACATGGCCGCTAACACTGTGACCTCTGGCTCTGCTTGGATACAGATCTGTCCTGGCGTGAATCAGCTGGCAGCTCTGGTAACGCCTTTTTTATGAAATGCGCTTATTTGCATTACTATGTGGCTAGGAGACACAAGCAGCTTCTTCTGATTAAAAAGATATTTCGGAATGCCTATATTCTGTGTGCAGCTGTGGCTGTATCTACATATGAAATGCTACGTTACAGTGATTTCCAGGAATATACTGTAATGTAGCATTTCGTATATAGATACAGTCGCAGTCA
Source organism: Pseudophryne corroboree (assembly GCF_028390025.1). Classification (NCBI taxonomy): domain Eukaryota; kingdom Metazoa; phylum Chordata; class Amphibia; order Anura; family Myobatrachidae; genus Pseudophryne; species Pseudophryne corroboree. Next base: position 310,060,468 of record NC_086444.1, on the reverse strand, counting down.
CACACAGAATATAGGCATGCCGCATAACATTTTAATCAGCAGAAGCTGCTTGTGCCCCTAGGCATACCAAATGCCCTAGGCATATGCCTAGTTTGCCTATACATAGGGCCGGCTCTGATGACCAGTGAATTAATCCATTAACTAAAGGTTTCTTAATCTCTGTATATAGGTGGTCATTCCGAGTTGATCGTTAGCTGCCGTTGTTCGCAGCGCAGCGATCATGCAAAAAAATGGCATTTCTGCGCATGGTACGCAGTGCGCACGCGCGAAGTACGTTTACACAAGCCGATGCAGTTTCACACAAGGTTGAGCGACGCTTTTCAGTCGCTGTGTTGATCGGGGAGTGATTGACAGGAAAGGGGCGTTTCTGGGAGGTAACTGACCGTTTTCCGGGAGTGTGCTAAAAAACGCAGGCGTGTCAGGTACAAACGCAGGCGTGCCTGGGGAAACGGGGGAGTAGCTGGCCGAATGCAGGGCGTGTTTGTGACGTCAAACCAGGAATTAAACTGACTGTAGTGATCGCAAGATAGGAGTAGGTCTGGAGCTACTCAGAAACGGCATGACATTTTTTTCTAGCAATTCTGCTAACCTTTCGTTCGCACTTCTGCTAAGCTAAGATACACCCCCAGAAGGCGGCGGTTTATCGTGTGCACTGCTGCTAAAAGCAGCTAGCGAGCGATCAACTCAGAATGAACTCGGTATGTTGGGAAAATATAGGTACTGCTGGGGAATTGTGGCATCATGGAAACACAAAGAATACAGGATTATTTGGAATTCTTTTAACTCCACAATATATCCAAAATGTCATATGGCTAACGCGCATTTGTAACAGAATTAATAGCATACTTACCTAGTTTTAATTTCTACTCTCTGTTATAAGTCTGGAGAGGAGACGCTGTAAGGAACTTTGGGGGCGGATCTGTGCTCTGACATAATCAAGCCCTCCCCCCCCCCCCACCTCCACAGCGTGAAAACAACATAATTTGCTGGTCCACGGGAAGGGGCGGGGTTAAAATGACATAATTTGCATAATTTTAGCCCCTCCCCCACTCCACGCACCCTCAAATACCGGAGAGTACAGTATCGCTCTATCCTACCCGCTTCATTAATCATACTTTCTTACTCTTCCGGGGGTGCGAGAGGCTACCCTAAAAATCGTGAGCCTCCCACAACTACCGGGAGAATAGGCAAGTATGGTAATAGTGGGTCTGTGGAAACAACATTGAAATTAATTGTATTGTACATTCCAAAGCATGAACACACATAACATTTTAATTCACTGGTTTTGAATGAATATTTAATATCTGAAACTAGTGAAAACATAGGGCCTAGGTCAGAGGTTCTCAAACTCGGTCCTCGGGAGCCCACACAGTGCATGTTTTGCAGGTAACCCAGCAGGTGCACAGGTGTATTAATTACTCACTGACACATTTTAAAAGGTCCACAGGTGGAGCTAATTATTTCACTTGCGATTCTGTGAGGAGACCTGCAAAACATGCACTGTATGGGCCCCTGAGGATCGCGTTTGAGAACCTCTGGCCTAGGTGGTCATTCCGAGTTGATCATAGCCAGCAACTTTTCGCTGCTGCTGCGATCAACTAGAACACGCCTATGGGGGAATGTATTTTAGCTTAGCAGGGCTGCGATCGCTTGTGCAGCCCATCTAAGCTAAAAAATTTGAAAGTAAAACAAGACCAGCCCTGGACATACCCTGTGCGACAATCTCGGAAATGCTGGGGCCGGCTTTGACGTCAGACACCCGCCTCCGTTCTCCTGGACACTCCTGCTCTTTCTTCTCCACTCCCCGAAAACGGTCTCCAACGGTCTGGTGACGCCCAGGTACACCTTATTTCTGTCAATCTTCTTGCGGTCGGCTCTGCGACCGCTTTCTTCGTTCTCCTGGACGTAACCCGGCAACCCCTGTCGCCGGGCAACGTCGCACACGCGCAGTGCGGCCGCCGCGCATGCCCATTCCGTACCCGTTCACACTGCAGCGACAAACCGCTGCGTGCGAACGGGTCAGAATGACCCCCCTAGTTCAGAACTGATCGCAGCACCAAATTTGTTAGCAAATGGGCAAAACCATGGGCCTAATTCAGAGTTGATCGCAGCAGCAAATTTGTTAGCAGTTAGGTAAAACCATGTGCACTGCAGGGGGGCAGAGAGAGATTTGGGTGGGGTGTTGGGTTCAAACTGAAATCTAAATTGCAGTGTAAAAATAAAGCAGCTGCTAACAAATGTGCTGCTATGATCAGGTCTGAATTACCCCCATGGTTTTGCCCAAGTGCTAACAAATATGCTGCTGCGATCAACTCTGAATTGCCCCCCATGTGCACCAGGGACATGCAGTCAGGGGAGGCAGGAGAGGCAGTGCCTCCCCTGTCATTAATATTTAAAATAATACAAAAAGATACTTATTACACAAATACTATGCCATAAGTATCTGATTTAGCGTTAAAATTATTTAAATATTTTTTTAATTTAATTCAAATAGTTTTAAATGTGTTATGGAGGCACTGCTCTCGGTGCCTCCCACTGTCAGTGTGAAAGGGATGGAAGCGGGGTGTGGGGCCAAGCGTTGGGCAAGGAAAGCCTGTCTAAAAAAGCAGAAGCGGCACCTAACAGAAGTGCCGCTTTGGATTCTACGTGGAGAAGGGGAGCGACTCATCGTGTCAACATAGGTAAGTATGTGTGTATGTAGGTGTGCATGTATGTAATAAAGTTGTACTGTCACGGTGTGTGTGTTCTGTTTTTACTTGGGTATTTTTTCTGTAGTAGAACTACAGGTACCAGCGGGCTCGTTTTCCCCCCACATGCTGGTACTTGTGGTTCTCCAAGTACCAGCTTGCGGGGGAGGTTTGCTGGGACTTGTAGTACTGCTACAAAAAACAATATTGTTTTTTTTACACTATGGCTATCAGCCCCCTATCCGCCGCCCTTGGATGGGGGGGACAGCCTCCGGCTTCACCCCTGGCCCTTGGGTGGCTGAAGGGGGGGACCCCTTGATTTAAGGGGTCCCCACTCCTTCAGGGTACCCCGGCCAGGGGTGACTAGTTGGGGATTTAATGCCATGGCCGCAAGGACCTATATGAAAGTGTCCCCTGGCTGTGGCATTATCTCTCTGACAAGTGGAGCCCGGTGCTGGTGTGAAAAATACGGGGGACCCCTATGTCTTTTGTCCCCCATATTTTTTACATCAGGACCAGGCGCAGAGCCCGGTGCTGGTTGTTAAAATATGGGGGATCCCCTGTCAATTTTTTCCCCGTATTTTTACAACCAGGACCGGCTCAAAGAGTCCGAGGCTGGTTGTGCTTAGGAGGGGGGACCCCACGCAATTTTTTCTGAATTTTTAACACTTTTAAACTTTTTTAAGGTACACAATGAAGCCCTGCATGGATCTCACAGATCCGGCTGGGATTCCTTGTGTTTTGTCAGGCAGTGTTTTACTCATCACTCCCGTAAAACACTGCCTGACATTACGAATCACATCGACATCGGAAAAAAGAATGAGGAAAACTCGGCAGCTTAGTAAATGACCGTATCAGGATTCAAAAAGTTGCAGTAAAATGCACCCGATACCATTCGAGATCAAACACCCTTAAAAACGGCTAAAACACGAATATTAGTAAATAAACCCCCAGGTCTGAATTAGCTCCTCAATTGATAAATTAGCTAAATTGATATTTCATAGATTCAACTGAGAAATTGTTGATTTCAGTGACTTTGCTGTTTTTGCAAATTTGGAAAACTGGTGAATTATAAATTGATTTCTCTGTAATAGTTTATTGATTAGCAAATCAACCTCCAGATCACTAATAATGAATGTTACCAATATTTATCCCTATGTAGCAAACAAGCCATTTAATGTTTTGTTTCTCACAATCTCCATTTGCACCTGACCCCCAAGTGACAGTAAGCATTATATAACTACTAGGTGATTCATCGCGCCCTACGGGCGCTCTTCACACCGTCGTAGGGGGCTACGCCCCCTTAACCCTTGCACATCCTTGTGGCGTGCAATATTTTTATTATATGGGAGTATTACCTCCAATCATAATTGTGTGAGTGGTTAAATATTGCACGGACAAAGGGCGTGCAATGGTTAAGGGGTGGAAGCCCCTTGCAATGGGGTGAACAGCGCACGCAGGGCCTTATGAATCACCTAGTAGGTGCTTTGGTTGGGGGAGTGGCGGGTGTGGGAACACGGATGGGATCCGGTGGTGCCGCAGGTGGGGGAGGGGCTGGTGTGGTGGTGCCGCAGGTGGGGCTCCGAAGCCACCGCGGGTGGGGGAGGAGCAGTCGCGGGGGTGCCCCAGTTGGGGGAGGGGTGAATGCGGTGGTGCGGCGGGGGGTGCGGGGTTACTGCGGGTGGGGGAGGGGGTCCGGAGCTACCGCGGGTGCTGGAGAGGGTGTGTGGGGGTGCTGTGGAATGGTGCCCGGATGTACTGTGAGTGGGAGAAGGGCAGGTAATGCTTCTCCTGCTTCTCCTCCTGTCAGCAGCTAAGCTGCTGTCCTCCCTTTGGCAGTGGCTCTCGCGGAGACTCGCACAGCAGCCAGTCACTATTGTTAGCGCCGGTGTCCCAACGCGCCGCTTTACAGGGAAGAAGATGCACTCAATAAACTACAGCTCCCAGCAGCCCTAAGGGCCGGAATGCTTCGGCGCTAAGGGCTGCTGAGAGCTGTAGTGTATTTAGTGTGTCTGCTTCCCTGTAATGCGGTGCGTTGGGACACTGGTGCTATCCCTACTGCTGCTGCCGTCTGCTGTCACACATGCAGCGGCGCCTGCAGCACAAAATCTCCTCTCCCCCTCGGCGCTGGCACCACAAAGCCTCCTCTCTCCCCCCGCTCCCTTGTGTGACATTCAGTGGCGGGGCGGGAGCCAAAGGGGGCGGAGCTAGATGGGAATAAGGGGCGGCGCTAGACGGGACCATGCTGCAGCAGGAGGATGAGCTGCTACAGCTTCGGCCAGCCAGACGTCATTAGGTAAGTGTCTGGAAAGAGAGTGAGTGTGTGTGTATATACAGTCTCTGTGTATACTGTATATATGTGTGACTGTGTATGTGTGTAATGTATGTACAGTGTGTGTGTGTGTGTGTGTTTGTGTGTGTATATATATATATATATATGTGTGTGTCTGTTGTGTGTGTATGTGTGACTGCGGCATAATGTGGGTAAGCATCACTGGTACAGTAGGCGTTACGTGTGTAAGCGGCACTGGTACAGGGGGCATTACGTGTGTAAGCGGCACTGGTACAGGGGGCGTTACGTGTGTAAGCAGCACTGGTACAGGGGGCGTTACGTGTGTAAGCATCACTGGTACAAGGGGCGTTACGTGTCTAAGCGGCACTGGTATAGGGGGCGTTACGTGTCTAAGCGGCACAGATACAGGGGCGTTACGTGTCTAAGCGTCACTGGTACAGAGGGCATTACGTGTCTAAGCGGCAATGGTACAGAGGGCGTTACGTGTGTAAGCGTCACTGCTACAGTGGGCGTTACGTGTGTAAGCATCACTGCTATGGGGGGGCGTTACGTTTGTAAGCGTCACTGGTACAGGGGGCGTTACTTGTGTAAGCGTCACTGGTACAGGGGGGCGTTACGTGTGTAAGCGTCACTGGTACAGGGGGCATTACGTGTGTAAGCGTCAGTGGTACAGGGGGGCGTTACGTGTGTAAGCGTCACTGGTACCGGGGGTTGTTACATGTGTAAGCGGAACTGGTACAGGGGGGCGTTACGTGTGTAAGCGTCACTGGTACCGGGGGTTGTTACATGTGTAAGCGGAACTGGTACAGGGGGGCGTTACGTGTGTAAGCGTCACTGGTACCGGGGGTTGTTACATGTGTAAGCGGAACTGGTACAGGGGGGCGTTAAATGTGTAAGCATCACTGGTACAGGGGGGCGTTACATATGTAAGCGTCACTGGTACAGGGGGCGTTACGTGTGTAAGTATCACTGATACAGGGGGCGGTACATGTGTATGCGTCACTGCTACAGGGGGTGTTACTCAGGGGTGGATTAGGATCGAAAAACAGCATGGGAAATTTATGGAAGAAGCACTAATAGGAGGGGGGGGAGTCTGTCTAGTGGGCTGGATTACTGCTTAGAAGGCCTGAGCACACGTGACCAATAGCATGGATGGAAAGTGCGCGCCTTAGTCGCGCAGCAAAATTTTAGGGGCGTGGCTTAATGGGGAAGGGGCGTGGCCACATAATCGTGCCAATTCACATTACACCACACAGTAGTGCCGCTTATACACACTGCACCAGGTAGAACCTGCTATACACACTGCGTCAGGTAGAGCACGTTATACATATTGCGCCAGATAGAGCATGTTCTACACCTTGTGCCAGGTAGAGCACATTATACACATTGCACCAGGTAAAGCACATTATACACTTTGCGCCAGGCAGAGTACATTATAAACATTGCACCAGGTAAAGCACATTATACACTTTGCGCCAGGCAGAGCACATTATACACATTGCACCAGGTAAAGCACATTATGCACTTTGCGCCAGGCAGAGCACATTATACACATTGCACCAGGTAAAGCACTTTTTTACATATTGCACCAGGTAAAGCACGTTATACACTTTGCGCCAGGCAGAGCACATTATACACATTGCACCAGGTAAAGCACATTATACACATTGCACCAGGTAGAGCCAGGGAGACAGAGCAGGGACATTACACAGGTAACGCAGCGATGGCCATCCCTATCAGGCAGTGAGGTGAGGGGCATGTACCCAGGTGAGGTGATCACTGTTACCCCCGTCCCCCTCCCTTGTCACTGGGCATTAGCACAATCATAGTATTACGTCCCCTCCCCCCACATCAGCGCCTCCTATCCCTGTACACACCTCAAACACAGGACAGCATAGGATGGGACAGGCGCCATGTTGCTGGCTCCCTATGGGCGCCGCAATGTTGGCTTAGTCTGTGTGAGCAGCAGATAATGATGTATACAATGATGGGGGGGCGAGAGGCAGCTGTCGGCGGGGACTGTGCTCGGCCAATTAGAGAGCAGTACGGGCTGTGGCCTATGGAGAGTGGGCGGAGCGGAGGTCTATGGGAGGGAGAGTGGGCCGGGCGGAGCCTGTGGGAGGCACAGTGACTGGCCATGTGCTGGCTGAGTGACGGGACACGGAGGGACGGTAAGCTGAGCTACAGGACGCCGCGGCAGGGGGTAGGGGCTGGGAGGAGAGAAGGGGAGGGATCCACCGCTGCTTCCACGGAGAGGGAGCTCTGCTGCTGGGCTAACGTTGCTGCGATCGGAGCTAAGCTCCGATCGCGGCAGCCGTCCAGAATGGGGGATGACGGCAGCCACTGAAGGGATGTGCGGACCAGCCAAACGGAATCTGGTCCGGTGTCCCGGCGTCCCAATCCGCCGCTGGTGTTACTTGTGTATGGTCACTGGTACAGGGGGCATTACATGTGTAAGTGTCTCTACTACAGGGGGTATTATGTGCACTGTGCCTTTGTAAAGTATGCAAGGGTGCAAATTTATAGTTTGCAGGAGGGTGCCGAACACCCTAGCACCGGCCCAGACTGCACACCCACTGCACAGCACTGTCACCTTTTACATTGATTCAGCGTCCAGGCATTACCCTCCACGATATCACCCACTCTATCCATTACATTAGCCATCTTGGGGCTTCCAGGCCAGCAGCCCAGGTGCTGTGTTGCGGAGTCGGGGCCTCTGGGGATCTGGGCGCGGCTGTGGTGGGGAGGCACTTCTGTGACATTACATGCAGAGCAGGCTCCGGGGCTCAGAGAGTATGCGGCGCAGGGAGGGCTATGAAAGCCTTCTGCTGCGCTGCTTTCATACACATCTATGCCAGTGGCTGCAGCAGCTTTTGTTCCACCTGCGCCGCGGCTAGGGAGTGGGGATTGTTGATGCCGGAGGGGGCAGGCGGACTGGCAGCAGGACATAGGATGCTGCAGTAAACGTTTTTTTCCCCTATCTACAGCGCAGAGCAGTGGCGTGCGGTGAGGTCAGTGGCTGGTGAGGCACTACAGCCATAATGTCCGCCGAATCCTGCCGAAGACCCCTACCGCCGCCAAGCCAATGCCCGCTACTGCCGCTGCGCCGATGCCTGCTGCCACCGCCAATGGCTTACAAACTCGCCCACCATCAACTGACCCAGCCCTCCGTAACTAATTTGCATCTCAGTCCGATGCCGCCAATGCCCGCTGCCTACCTGCTCATCATACTTGTGAAATATGGTACATTTTTATGGGGAAAAAAATTAAACTTAGTGTTTGGAACTGGGAAGGGAGTGGGAGGAGGACATGAATGCAATTTTGTTGTGCAGGGTTTCCATTAGTCAAATTACGCCGCATAGTAGCGCCACTTACACAAATTACGCCAGGCAGAGCTCCCTTTTACACATTACGGCAGGTAGAGCTCCCTTTTACACATTACGGCAGGTAGAGATCCCTTTTTTCACATTATGGCAGGTACAGCCCCCTTTTACACAGTACGGCAGGTACAGCCCCCTATTACACATTACAGCAGGTAGAGCCAGTGGCGGAACTAGCGAGCGGTGGGCCCAGGTGCGCCAAAATGCTTTGGACCCCGCCATCCCATCCAAGTCCACCCCCTCACCCCTGGAGAGGATCTGGTGAGGGGGAACTGCTCAGGGCCAGGGAAATGGATACCTAACAACAGTGCCGTAACTAGACATTTTAGCGCTGTGTGCAAGAAACAGCATCAGAGCCCCCCCCCCTTTATGTAAAACAGGAGCAGTGCGCGCCGCAGGCGCACGCAAAATATATAGGGGCGTGGCTTTGTGGGGAAGGGGTGTGGCCACAAAAAAATACCAATTCATATAACGGTGCACAGTGGTCTCTATTATTCAAATTACGCCGCACAGTAGCACCACTACCCCAGGTAGAGCCCCTTTTACACTTTACGGCAGACAGCGTCCCCTTTTTACACATTATGGTAGACAACGTCCACCTTTTTACACATTACGGCAGACAACGTCCACCTTTTTACACATTACGGCAGACAACGTCCACCTTTTTACACATTACGGCGGACAGCGTCCCCTTTTTACACATTACGGCAGACAACGTCCACCTTTTTACACATTATGGCAGACAACGTCCCCCTTTTTACACATTACGGCAGACAGCGTCCCTTTTTACACATTACGGCGGACAGATTCCCCTTTTTTACACATTATGGCAGACAGTGTCCCCTTGTTACACATTACAGCAGACAGCGTCCCCTTTTTACACATTACGGCAGACAGTGTCCCCTTTTTTTTTTATACATTACGGCGGACAACATCCCCTTTTTACACATTACGGCGGACAACGTCCCCCTTTTTACACATAACGGCAGACAACGTCCCCCTTTTTACACATTACGGCAGACAGCGTCCCTTTTTACACATTAAGGCGGACAGATTCCCCTTTTTTACACATTATGGCAGACAGCGTCCTCTTTTTACACATTACGGCAGGCAGCGTCCCCTTTTTACACATTACAACAGACAGTGTCCCCTTTTTTTACACTTTACGGCGTACAACGTCCACCTTTTTACACATTACGGCAGACAACGTCCCCCTTTTTACACATTACGGCAGACAGCGTCCCCTTTTTACACATTACGGCGGACAGCGTCCCAATTTTACACATTACGGCAGACAGCGTCCCCTTTTTTTACACATTACGGCAGACAGCATCCGCTTTTTACACATTACGGCAGACAGCGTCCCCTTTGTACACATTACGACAGACAGCGTCCCCTTTTTTCCACATTACAGCAGACAGTCCCCCTTTTTTGTACACATTACGGCAGGTAGAGCACTTTACACCCCCCCCCCCCCTCTACCCTTGTGGTGTGGTGTAGTGTAGTATAGTGTAGTGTGGTGTAGTGCAGTGTAGTGTAGGTGTAGTGTAGTGTAGTGTCAGCCACTTAAATGATTTCTTCTTCCGGCTGCAGGCTCCTGACCCGGCGCTTCCTCGGTCTGTACATTCATTGCACTGCAGGCCAAGGGGAGTGGGGGTGCGGGAGCTCAGCAGTCAGCACGGGGGTCCAGGAGAGGAGGCAGGCCATTGAGCACAGTGGGGACAGAGCGGGGGGCCGAGGCCGGGAACACGGGGGCTAAGGGAGTGGGGGGGGCGGCGCGGGAACGCAGCCGAGTTCGCGAGGGTTAAGGGAGGGGGGGGTGGTGGGGGGCTGAGACAGCGCAGGACACAGCGGCTCCCACTGGTCCTGCAAGAGCGGATCGGGATCGGGAGGAGCGGCTAAAAGCAGTGTGGATATGCGGCCACTCGGGATGGGGGCATCTGACTCTGCCCATCCGTTCCAGCCCACCCGCTGCCGCTGTCCATTGATTTGACAGGGGTGTGCCTTGATGTGAGCTCAAGGGACAGCCCCCTGTCAATGAGGCAGATCTGCTGTAGCCGCAGTTCATTCAATTTTCAATGGGCTTTTCCAGCCCGTGATTTGGCTCCGCCCCCTGCCCGCCCCCCTCTTCAGACACTTCACTATTGTCACTGGGAGGCAGCACTCTCGCTGCCTCCCGTAGAGATTCAGCTGCATTCTCAGGTGAAAAATGATTAAAATAATACAAAGTATAATGTGTTATTATCTTTGTATTATTTTAATCATAATGACAGGGGAGGCACTGCCTCCCCTGACTGCACGTCCCTTGTGCAGAGACTTGCTGCACATGCAGTGGCATACCCTCCAGTTGTACCTTTTTGGCAGGTACAGTCCCCTTTTTTTATGGTCTGTACCGATTTTTGACTCTCCAAGCTCCCATTGAAAGTATAGGAAAAGGGGTGTGGCCATGCAGCTGTACCCATGGCCACGCCCCCTTTTCGAATTTGTATCAATTTTTATGTGTAAATTGTTGGAGGGTATGTTGCTGCAGATGCAGTGGGCCTCTTTTGGGGTGTGGAGCTGGAGCTGCAGCTCCATCAGTCCCATTGCTAATCCTGGTCTGTGAAAACACAGCAGGCAAAGGGCAGAGCCTCCCATTGGATGTAACCTGTGTGGGAGGGCGTTTCTCGCCCAATCAGCTGTGGACTGGGTGTG